>NC_077229.1:89947889-90061388 GCF_027887165.1 Monodelphis domestica
TCACATCCCCTCTCAATCTCTTCTTCTCCAGGCTAAACCCTTTCCTAATTCCTTCAACTGAGCCTTATACTATCAGCATCATAATCATCAGCAGCAATAATAATTAACAGTGATAATAAAAACAACTGGAGATTACATAGTGCTTTAAAATTTGTAAAGCTATGTACATACATTATTTCATTTGAGTCTCACATTGTCATTTAAGCTAGATGCTACAGGATTGGTCATCCTCATTTTACAGATGGGGAAACTGAGGCTCAGATCAAAGTAATTTGCCCATTGTCACACAGCTAGTCAGTGTCAGGGACTAGATTCTAATTCAGGTCTTGATGCTAACTATAGCCCGATACCCTGTTCATTATGCCACACTCCCTCCTACCCCCTATTCTACCCTCCATCATCCTGGTCACCCTCCTGGACACTCTTCCACTTAGTAAGTTTTGCTGTTTTGTCAGATGTGGTCTGACGGGCCCAGGACATCTTCCGCAGGCCTGGATGCCATACCTCTCTTGATGCTGTCCAAGATCACATTCGGTTTAATCATCCAACACATCAAGCCTGCTTTCCACTACAATCCCCAGAACCTTTTTTTAGCCATCTCTCCCTCACCAGATATTTGTGAAGTTGATGGGTTTTTTTTTAATCCAAGTGAGTTTCTTTGTAAAGAATCCAATTTATTGGTTACCCAACGGGTAATAGAGATTGGTATAGTGGGCCCAAGGAAACTGGAGCCTCCAATCTTGAATCTTGATTTCTAGAAGTCATAGGATTAGAGGTCTTTCCAGTGCTTATATTCTGTATTCTAAGACCAGGAGCTTCCTGAGACTGGGAATTCTGTCATATCTTCTCTGGTCTCCCTCATAGCATGGCCACACAAACCCAAAGGGTCAGTCACACACACAGTAAGTAGGTTAGAGGGAGAGAGGGAGGAAGGAAGGAAGGAAGGAAGGAAGGAAGGAAGGAAGGAAGGAAGGAAGGAAGGAAGGAAGGAAGGAAGGAAGGAAGGAAGGAAGGAAGGAAGGGGAGGAAGGGGAGGAAGGGGAGGAAGGGGAGGAAGAAAAGGAAGGAAGGGAACAAGGGAGGGAGAAGAGAGGCTCTCTATGCCAGATGAGAGTTGCCCTCATACTGAATGCAAGATTCAGAGCAGGACATTTATCAATATTAGAAAAGGCTCTTGTCTCAGTTGAAGGTTGGTACTGGAGAATGAATTCAGATCCTGTTTTTCTTGAAGAATATTCATGAGAAGAGCTCTTGGCATGGTCACCTGGGACCATCAGATACCAGGACCAGTCTGTTTCCTAGTTTGGGACAGTGTCAGACTAATGGCCAACCCAAAGATAACAGCTAGCTTCATGGCTTTGGAGAACAACATGCCAAGAACTCCAGGCAGAGGGTTCAGACCATAGTCTGGTGGATTATCAATCTAGGATCCACAGATAAAGAAACTGAGGCAGGGGGAGTTTAACTGAAGTCTGTCTGCCTGTGAACTATTCCCTAAGACGTGATGATAGAGGAGGATGCAACACTTGGAGACCCTCCCTCCCATGACTACTATACCCTTTACTATAGGTGGGAACATCATTTTGTCCAGTTTCTAAGTCTTGGCATCAGTGGCCCAGCTGTGAAGGTGGCAAGGCTTGTCCTGGTAGCAAGTTGCAGTGAACAATAGATACTCACTAGCTATGTGACCCTGGACAAGACCTTTAACCCCTGATTGCCTCAGTTTCCTCAAGTGTAAAATGAAGATAATAACAGCAGCGTCCCTACCTCCCAGGGTTGTGAGAATTCCATGAGAAAATTATTGTAAAGCACTTAGCACATGCTTTGCATGTAGGTAGATGCTATATAAATGGTAGCTATTATTATTGTTATTATTATCATCCTTGGGCTAGTTCAGACCTTTTTCAGGGTGACTTTTCATTCTGGGTTGATTCTCCTCCTCGACACGGGCCAGTTCCTCCAAGGTTCATTCCTGCTTCCAGACAATCTCTGCTAGAAAGTGTTGAGCATGAACTCTGAAGACTATGGTTCCAGTCCATCCACTGACCATGAGCAGAACACTTGCTAGGTAGGCATGGGGAAAGAAAAAGCTTAGCTAGAACATAAATCTGGCCCAAATGGGCCTCTTCTAGTCTAGTAGTGAGTCCCCTGTCACCAGAAGTCTGATCAGAAGCTGGACCATGGCAGGGATGTTGTAGGTTTGACCTGGGCTTCCTGCTCTGCGATTCTGTGTTAGAAGGTCCTCCTAGTTCTTCTGATCTATGTTTTGTGACCCTATATAGTTTGAGGCAAGAAGCCTTGATGGGGGGATACAGCAGGGAGGATAAAGGGTCTCCTTGTCAGTTGCACCTTATCAGCCAGATCAACCTGACCTTTGAACTCAGCTAGAACCCTCAGTTCCCTCGGCAGTCCCTCTACCAAAAAGCTAGACCAGCTAGCAACCAAAGGAAATGGGTTGCTGGGACGTTTGTTGGTGAGAATGAATTTGAGAGATGGGGTTTGATGCCATGAGAATTGGTGGGGACCCAAGCTTGAAATTTGACCTTTGGTGGGTCTGAGTAGAAGGGGATCCCCCCCAAGTGGGGGTACAGACTTAGAGCTGGGTCTCCAGAAGGTGGCCATGGGTGGTGCTGAACCTCTGGCCATTCTCCCTGGACCCCCCAATACCCAAGCTCATCAGTGAGCTGCGCGCTCATGGTGGAGGTCCAGTGTGGGATTATTCAGAAGTCAGAAGCGGGTACAGGAAAGCCCGGATGCAGTTATCTTTGTGCTTAGACACTGGACAAGGCAACTGACCTTCCATGAGACAGGCTGGCCTGTGTAGGTGCTAGCAGAGGGGGCGGCCCTGCTCCATGTCTCCTGAGGCTCCAGTCCTTCCTCCTGTTGCAGAATATTCCTCTGAGGTGGAAACCTAGGCATCGAGCTGGAACAGGAAGGAAGTCGCTGGTTTATTCTGGTCTCTTGCTGGCTCCTTGGGGACCAGAAACATCTCAGCTTGTTGATAAGGAGTTTCTAGGTAGAACAATGGGATGGGGAATGGGGAGGGGGGTGGAATGGTGGGAAGAGGAGAGATAATAGAATTTAGAACTAGAAGGTTAAACCATTTTAGAGATATAAAAGTGAGGACTTGGGGAAGTGGCGAAGTGTCGGCCTCAGGTCCTCCGAGGTCATGTCCGGTACCATTTCAATTAAACCACAGGAGCTACAATAAGGAAGGCTGATAAGAAAGCTGAATGTACTCTTTGGGGCCCTCCTTACACCCTGCCCAGACTGGCGTCCAGGAGGGTTGGGCTCGGGACAGGAAGACTGAGCCAAGTGAAGGGACACAAGTGTTTTGCCCCATAGGACTATGACTACTGTTGCAGCTATTAAATAGGTTTTCTTTCCTTCCAACTTGAATGGGACCAGGTGGAGAACAAGGGCTCAAAAAGGTGGCCTGGTTACAAAGGATGCCCATCTGGACCCTCGGCCATATAGCAAGTGGGCTTCCAGTTATTTCAACAAGCATGTATTTTATTTTATTTTTTAAACACTCACCTTCCCTCTTAGAATGATTTCTCTGTATTGGTTCCAAGGCAGAAGAGCAGTAAGGGCTAGGCAATGGGGGTTACGTGACTTGCCCAGGGTCACACAGCTAGAAAGTGTGAGGCCAGATTAGAACCCAGGACCTCAAGCCACTGAGCCACCCAGCTGGTCCCTCAACAAGTGCCTTCTCTGGAAAAGTGAAACAAACACTTTCTGTCCTCTAGCTCCTTATTTTCTTACTGTGTGAAGGTAGAACACAACATGGACAGAGAAGCAAATGCAAGTCATCTCAGCTCTGCCCCTTGCTACATTCAGCATCCCTGGGGTCCCAGGTTCTTAATAATAATGGTCAACATTCATATTTGTTGCTATTGAGCTGTTTCAAACATATCCAACTCTTTGTGGCCTCATGTGGGGGTCAGGTTTCTTGGCAAAGATACTGGAACAGTTTGTTATTTCCTTCTCCACCCCTTTTTTTACTGATAAGGAAACTGAGGCAAACAGGGTAAAGGGACTCGCCTAGGGTCACACAGTGAGTAAATATCTGAGGCCAGATTTGAAGCACAGAAGATGAGTTTTCCTTGACTTCAGGGCCTGGCCCTCTGTCTATTGGACCACCTCCCATATGCAAGTACATTGTGCTAAAAACTATACAATTATTGTGCATCAGATACGGGAGGGGTTGGGGGAGAGGAGAGAAAGAACATGAGTCTTGTAACCATGGGAAAATATTCTAAATCATCCAATTAAAGAAAATTTTCAAAAAATTAAAAAAAAATATACAATTATTTTCTCATTTGATCATCACACAGAACTGGAAGGTAGATGCTATTATTACCCCCATTTTACAGATGAGGAAACTGAGGCATTTCAAATAACTTGCCTAAGGATCGCACAATATCTGAAACTAGATTTGAACTGGGGTCTTCCTGACCCAGAGCTCTATCTACTGCATCACCCAGCTGCCATTTTCTTGCTCTGTAAAATGAGGGGGTTAGGCTTTCTTTCCTACTCTAAATCTATGATCCTAGAGAGAAAGCCATTGCCTCTCCAGGCTAGAGTAGGGCAGGATCAGCATGTTTCAGCTCCTTTGTGGAGCACTGGTGGAAGCAAAGACTGTTTGTTCTAAAGCACTTTAGATACCTTATTTCATTTCATTTTATTTTTTAAGTTTGATCAACCTCTTTCAGGTCTGCCTCTTAGTTTTTCCTAGGTCTAATTTGGTTCTAAGATGTGGAAATAAGGAAGGAGTGTACTGTAGGCATGGGTCCCAGTCTCTGCAAAGATGCAGAGGCAGAATGGAATACCAGCTAAGTGGCTCAATGCATGTAGAGTCAGGAGGACCTGAAATCAAATTTGGCCTCAGACACTTCCCAGCTGTGTGACCCTGGGCAAGTCACTTGACCCCCATTGCCTAGCCCTTACCACTCTTCTACCTTGGAACCAATACACGGTATTGATTCTACAGTGAAGTTAAGGTTTTTAAAAAATAAGATAAAATAAATGAGAGATGGAGCTCTGGGTTCAAACCTGGTCTCAGATACTTCCTAGCTGTGTGACCCTGGGTAAGTCACTTGACTCCCATTGCCTAGCCCTTACCATTCTTCTGCCTTGGAACCAATACACAGTATTGATTCTACAGTAAAGTTAAGGTTTTTAAAAAATAAGATAAAATAAATAAATGAGAGATGGAGTCCTGGGTTCAAATGTGACCTCAGCCACTTCCTAGCTATGTGACCCTGGGCAAGTCACTTGACCCCCATTGCCTAGCCCTTACCACTCTTCTGCCTTGGAACCAATAAAGAGTATTGATTCCAAGAAGGAAGGTAAGGGTTTAAAAAAATAGCAATAGTTAATAGAACTGTTTAGCTGGAATGAAGAGTTCATGGAGATTGGTGTCAAATGACACTGGAGAGTCAGGGTGGAGCCCTATTTACTCTGAAGGCCCTTAAACACTAAGCTGAGGAAGCTGTATTTTGCCTAAGAGGCCATCGAAAAGCCTGAAGCTTCTCAAGTGGGGGAGGAGATTATTTTGGCATCCATGTGGAGGACGAGTTGGAGAGGAGAGAGACTTAGCAGGGAGCCTGCTGCTGCAGCAGTCTCTGGATGATGAAGGCCTCCGCTAGGGGAGAAGCCCTAAAGATGGAGAGGAGTCAGATGAGAGGGATGCAGTAGAGGGAGAAGTGGCCAGATTTGGCAGCAGGTTGGATAGAGGGGAGAGGAGGACGAGGAAGGTTCTCTACGTTCTAGACCCTTAGGACACAGCTCTGCCTGGACAGAAAAAGGCTGTTTTGGAAGAGAAGATAATGAATTCTGTTTGGGGTCCATTCAATGGAAGCTCCGGATAAGACTCCACAGAGTGAGATGTCTAGCGAGCACGTCGGTGCTACATCCCCGGAGTTCAAAACAAGTTTAGGGATGGATAAATACATTCGGTGGTTATCTGCCGAAAGGCAATCTTTGAACTTACAGAAGCAGAAAAATGACTAAGAGATAGGGCAAAGGGAGGAGAAAAGATGGTTCCAAATAGACCCATCGGGAGACTTTTTCACTTGGGAAGTAGAAATGGATGGTGATCTGGCAAGAGATGCTGAGAAGGAGAAGTCTGGGAGGCAGGAGAACCAAGAGGGCACAGAGTCACAGCAGTCCAAAGACAGAATGTGCAGATAATTAAATATACAGGAAAGGGAAATGGTAGATAGTGACTGTTAAAAGCGAAGGGAAGGGAAGGAGAATGAAGACGGATTTAGTAGGTGGGAGTCTTGGCAAATTGAGAGGGAGCAGCTTCAATCAATTGGTGGGAAATGAATGAATGGTGAGGAATGGGAGCTCATAAGTGACTTCTCGGAGTTTGGCTATAAAAGGGAAGAACATAGGGTGCTTCTTGGGAAGATGGTAGGGTGAAGTGAAGGATGGATCTTGTTTCTTTTTGCTTTTGTTTTTTAAATTTATTTATTTTACCAATTATATGTAATAACAAATTTCCACATAAATTTTCTGAAGTTATATGAGCCAAATTGTCTCCCTTCCTTCCTTCCCTCCCTTCCTTCCTCTCTGAGCTAACAAGTACTCACATCTGGATTATACATGTATTATCATGCAAATTTGTTTTGTTTTTATAAACCCTCACCTTCCATCTTAGAATCAATACTGTGGGTTGGTTCTAAGGCAGAAGAACAGTAAGGGCTAGGCAATGGGGGTTAAGTGACTTGCCCAGGGTCACACAGCTAGTAAGTATCTGAGGCTAAATTTGAATCCAAGGGTCTCCTGTCTCCAGGCCTGGTGACTCTATCCAGTGAGCCACCTAGCTACCCCCAGGAAGCATGTTTTTTAAAGAATGTAGGAGTGGGCAGCTAGATGGCTCAGTGGAGAGTCAGGCATATAGATGGGAGGTCCTGGGTTCAAATATGACCTCGGACACTTCCCAGCTGTGTGACCCTGGGCAAGTCACTTAACTCCCATTGCCTAACCCTTGCTGCTCTTCTGCCTTAGAACCAACCCATAGTATTGGTTCTAAGATGGAAGGTGAGGGTTTAAAAAAATGTTTTTAAATGTAAAAGACATTTTTTGTTTGAGGTATGTTTGTATGGGGAGATCGTAGATAAGGAAAGATTTGGAGATGAGAAAAAGGAAGATGTTGAAAGGGTAAGCTCCCAGAGGAGATTGGAAAGAGTGGGATCAGGATCCTTATATCAGTTGGCTTTGCCTAAAGGTGAGCCCACAAACCCCACAGACTGGAGCAAAGGAGGAGAGAATCGGATGAATAGAAGGGTTTGAGGTGGGAGAATAAGGGGAAAGAGTTCACAGTTCTTAGCCAAGTGGAAGTGAGGATCTCAAGAGGAATGAGGGAGGTGGTAGTTTGGGTGTTGTTTTTAAGATCATCAATTTCATTTATTTACTTATACCAATTTATGTAGTAATAACTTTCCACATTATTTTACCTAAGTTACATAATTGAACTTATCTCCCTCCCTCCCTGTGGGGGCAAGTGATTCGATCTGGGTTCTACATGTATTATCGTGCAAAATAATGTACATTTTTGTAAGGGAATAATCATATAAATCTAAACACCAAAGCATGAACCCAAATAGACATTTGAAAAATCTCTGCTTTCATCTGCATCCCAACTCCAACTGTTCTTTCTCTGGAGGTGGATAGTATTCTCTGTCATAAGGCAGGAGGGGGTCGTTTTGAGGGATTGTGGAGAGAAGAGAGAACTGTTGCAGGGAGTTTGAGAGAGTCTCAAGTGGGAGTCTGACTGTGGAGCCAAGGATACCATTTTTCACTTTACTCCCCTCATACGCTTTCTCTTGTATGTGCAATTATGTATCTTTTTTTACAACATGACAAATATGAAAATATGTACTGCATGATAGCACATGTATAACCTATATCAGATTATTTGCCCTCTTTGGGTGTGGGCAGAGGAGGGAAGGAGAATTTTTATTGTAAAATGTCAGAAAACAATCCATGTAACTGAGGGAAAATACAATAAACCTCTAAACCAGAGGTCCTAAGCTTCCTAACTATCTATTCTTCCATCTCTACCTCACTCTTTCTAAACTAGGGGTCCACACCTTTTTTTGGCATTCTGGACCTTTCTGACAGTTTGTTGTAACCTAGGGAACCCTTCCCAGAATAATAGTTTTAAATAAATAAAAATATGTAAAATTATAATATAATTACAATTAGAATTTTATTTAATGTTATTATTTATAACAATTGATTATTATACATTATATAATTAGTTCCATTAACTAATTATTCATTACTTTAATTAATAAACAAATTTTGGTTCATATTTAATATTCTATTTAACTTATAATTTTAGAATTCTATTGAAATGTTGAGTTGAAATACCATTTGATGAAATAACGTTGAAATATGTTAAAAACAAGTTCCCAGACTGTAAGTTAATACAATAAGCCTCTAAAATATTACTGGAGAAAAAATGTTTTAAGAGAATCAGGAGAAATAAAAAGATTGCTGTGCTACAGTTGAAATTAGATAAATTAATAGCGTTTTGAGTTGGCACCGTTGTTTCTTGGCAACAGTGAAAGTTACCACTTCCTCCAGTGGCAATCACCAAAGTGCAAGTAGGAGTGGAGAAGGCAGAGAGTGAGGATAACCCAGGGCTGGGATTTGACAAATCATAAAGGCCCATAAGACAAGGGGGGGAAGAGACCAGTAGATAGCAATATATAATTGAATTGCTCAGTTGAATGGTAAAGCCTGGAAGGAAGAAAGAAAAACCAGAGCATGGGTGTTATATTGGGACAATAAGGAAGGACGAAGGGACTAGAGATCACAACAAAGATTAGGTTTAGCTCAGCAGTTCTTAACTTATGGTCTGCAAACTTGTTTTTAACGTATGTCGATGCCTAGATGGTGTTTCAATATCATTGGTTTCCTTTGTAATTTTACATATTATTTAAAAATGTTGTTCTGAGAAGGGCTCCCCAAGTTACAACAAACTGCCAAAAGGATCCAGGATACAAAAAAAAGGTATGGACCCCTGGTTTAGAGGCAGAAAGGAAAGAATAGATGGTTAGGATCCCCAGTTTAGAGGCAGAGATGGAAGAATAGGTGGTTAGGACCCCTGGTTTAGAGGCAGAGATGGAAGAATAGGTGGTTAGGACCCCTGGTTTAGAGGCAGAGATGGAAGATAGATGGTTAGGACCCCTGGTTTAGAGGCAGAGATGGAAGAATAGGTGGTTAGGACCCCTGGTTTAGAGGCAGAGATGGAAGAATAGGTGGTTAGGACCCCTGGTTTAGAGGCAGAGATGGAAGAATAGGTGGTTAGGACCCCTGGTTTAGAGGCAGAGATGGAAGAATAGGTGGTTAGGACCCCTGGTTTAGAGGCAGAAAGGAAAGAATAGATGGTTAGGATCCCCAGTTTAGAGGCAGAGATGGAAGAATAGGTGGTTAGGACCCCTGGTTTAGAGGCAGAGATGGAAGAATAGGTGGTTAGGACCCCTGGTTTAGAGGCAGAGATGGAAGAATAGGTGATTAGGACCCCTGGTTTAGAGGCAGAGATGGAAGATAGATGGTTAGGACCCCTGGTTTAGAGGCAGAGATGGAAGAATAGATGGTTAGGACCCCTGGTTTAGAGGCAGAGATGGAAGAATAGGTGGTTAGGACCCCTGGTTTAGAGGCAGAGATGGAAGAATAGATGGTTAGGACCCCTGGTTTAGAGGCAGAGATGGAAGAATAGGTGCTTAGGACCCCTGGTTTAGAGGCAGAGATGGAAGAATAGATGGTTAGGACCCCTGGTTTAGAGGCAGAGATGGAAGAATAGGTGGTTAGGACCCCTGGTTTAGAGGCAGAGATGGAAGAATAGGTGCTTAGGACCCCTGGTTTAGAGGCAGAGATGGAAGATAGATGGTTAGGACCCCTGGTTTAGAGGCAGAGATGGAAGAATAGATGGTTAGGACCCCTGGTTTAGAGGCAGAGATGGAAGATAGATGGTTAGGACCCCTGGTTTAGAGGCAGAGATGGAAGAATAGATGGTTAGGACCCCTGGTTTAGAGGCAGAGATGGAAGAATAGGTGCTTAGGACCCCTGGTTTAGAGGCAGAGATGGAAGAATAGATGGTTAGGACCCCTGGTTTAGAGGCAGAGATGAAAGAATAGGTGGTTGGGATTGGAGAATGGACTCAGGGAGTGCAGGATGGTGGAGAGTCATGGGTGATGGTGGGAGCTCATGGAAGATGCCTCCAGAGGGCTGAGATGGACTGAAGCTATAGGTTCTGGGAGGTGAGGAGCTGATGAATTTGGAAGGGCTATTAATAAATATATTGAACTCTCTAAGGATGACAGAAGGAATGAGGTTGTAAAGGAAGACTATGAACCAGTTGCTGAGCTCCTGAAGGAAAGGGGGAAAATAGCTCCAAGGGCTACAGATGGTTAACTGTAATAAAGTTCTGGTGTGGGTAGTCTCTGGAATGAATCTTTTTTTAAACCCTTACCTTCCATCTTGGAATCAATACTATGTTGGCTCCAAGGCAGAAGAGTGGTAAGGGCTAGGCAATGGGGGTTAAGGGACTTGCCTGGGGTCACACAATTGAGAAGCGTCTGAGGTCAGATTTGAACCTAGGACCTCCCATCTCTGGGCCTGGCTGTCAATCCATTGAGCTACTCAGCTGCCCCCTCTGGAGTGAATCTTAAAGGAGAGGTTGTATGACCATGTGAGGATGGTGGCAGAGGGAGTGTCTAGAGGGACTATGAGGTCAAAGAGTATGCCTTCTCCTCCTCCTCCTTTTGGTGTAGGTGGGGTGGAGGAGGTACATGATGGTGGCACCATTATTGGTAAGTCCATGAATATGGGGCAAAACAGATCACAGATGCACGTATTCAGAGCTGAAAGAGACCTTTGAAGTCATCTAGTCTGGCCTTACTCCTCCCCTCTCATTTTACAGATAAGGAAACTGAGCCCTTGAGAGCTTTAAGTGATTTTTCCAGGGTCACATGGGTAGTAATTAGCAAAACTAGGATTGGAACCCAGATCCTCTGGCTCAAACATCGAGTATTCTTACCACTGCACCATGATGCCATAAGAACTGGAAAAGTATTATGAAGAGGTCTAGGATGGAGGGAAGTTTTCTAATGCCTGAAGGGGTCAACGGGAGAACAGAAATGGCTTGGGACTGAAGAGAGAGGGCAGGCTGATCTGGATAGCAATGAGAGAAGTGAATTTTTGCCTCAGAAGGCAGTGATGCTGAATCACAGGGATTGAGGAGGAGGAGGAAGTGGGAATTTTCTAGCCACAGATGGGGGGGTGCAGGTGGAAGGGTGGTCCAAGTTGAGTCAGACTCCCATAGGAGGGAAGGCTGTGATAGTAAAGGGAACAGTCTGGGAAGGAGCTGAGCCAGAAAGGAAATCAGGTTGGACCTATGGGTCAGGAGATAGTCAGGATCCTCTGGATTCATGCTTGGCACTTTGCCTCATTCCAACACGGCAGGGAATGACACCCAAAAGATAACATCCTTCCTGTGACATGCATGTTTGGCTTCTGGTTGGGCCCTTGTTCTGGATGAAGTCCTGGCTAGCTAGATGCCTGGACATTCGGATGGATCTGGATGGAGATCTGAGTCAGATCTTTCAGGGAAGCGGGGCAAAGTAGGCATCTCTTCCACCTACATCTCCGGCAGTAGGTTTAGGGAGGAGGAAGTCTCCAAATCCTGCTCCTAAAAGGGACTGAAGTTGGAGCCGCACTTTTCCAGGTCCAGTGAGAAAGGACCTTTGGTATGAGCAATGGCCCCATCTACCCAGGTACTCAGACGGAACAGGACAGTCGTTCCACAGACCAGACCCAGGCTAGGTCCCGCCTTCATGCACAGCAGTAGGCTCTGAAACACTAAAGGCCAGACCATGGGCTGGAACAGCCATCCTCACTGGGCAAGTGATGACGGATCAGCTTTGAGTTTCCTGGTTCCCAGATGGGTGAAGTGGCCACGCTCCACCGGCATTGTCTATGCTTCAGTAACATTGTGTGCAAAAGGCTGAGCCGCACTGCTGAGCACCACTGTAGAATATTAGCACTAGAAGGACAAGTTGGACCTCAATAAAAAGTAGGATTAGGAAGGTACGGGATGCCAGATTCAAGAAAGGATTTATTAAGTACCTAGTGAATGCCAGGCACTATGCTAAGCACTTTACAAATGTTATCTAATTTGTTCTCACAATAATCATGCAAGGCAAGTGTTATCCTATGATCTCCATTTTACAGATGAGGAAACTGAGGCAAACAGAGTTGAAGTGACTTACCCAGGGTCATAGAGCTAATAAGTATCTAAAGCCAGATTTTATTTTATTTTTTATAACCCTTACCCTCTGTCTTAGAATCAGTACTGTGTATTGGTTCCAAGGCAGAAAAGTGGTAAGGGCTAGGCAAATGGGGTTAAGTGACTTGCCCAGGATCACACAGCTGGAAAGTGTCAGAGGGCAGATTTGAATCCAGGACCTCCCATCTCTGGGCCTGGCTCTCAATTCACTGAGCCATCCAGCTGCCCCTTAGGCCAGATTTTAAAAGAATATTTGGGATCATGGAATCTCTCTTAGGAACCTACCTTTCCTACCTACTAATTATATAAATTAAGCAAATCACTTCCTCTCTGGATCATCTGCAAAGTGGGGTTCATAATACTTGTACTTCTACCTCAGAAGGTTATGATGATGATTTATGAGATAATATATGTAAAAAGTGCTTTGTAAATCTCAAAAATCATTAAGTAAATGTGCATTGTCACAATTATATAATTATCATAAAACAATTTTTAAAGACCCAACTCATGTCTCTAATGCTTTCAAGTTTACAGAGTGTCTTCCTTGTAATCACCCTGACAGGGCTGTGGTGTAAGGATTATCACCCCCATTTACAGACATAGAAACTGAACCATAGCAAAATAAAATAACTTCCCCAGGATTTTACAGCTAGTAAGTGTCAGAGATGAAACCCAGGCCTCCTCACTCCAGTATCAATGGTTTTTCTAAGAAATAGGGAACATTGGACTGGAGGATCAGGGTATGGGATTGAACTGTAAGGACCTCCAACACGAGGCTTTAAAGGCTGGATCTGATTAGGCAGTGGGGAGCCACGGGAAGTTCTCTAGCAGGGGAGTACTGTGCATAGAGGGCCACAGAGTGCTATTCCAAGCCAGACCTCTTTAGGCAGGCAGAGGCGGGGGTAACAGGAGCAAGTCTCTGGGACTCAGACAAAGGTGAGCTTTGTTCCAGCTGAATAGCACAGGATGTCCAGTGAGCAGAAGGCAGCCTGTGTGGTCATCAAACATGCCTTCCCCTTCCTACAGCATGAATGAGGAGGCCAGGCATGGAAAGGGGCACGAGGGACTGAGGCAAGGACAGCCCTTGATTTAGGGAGCTGACAGGTTTTCTCCTCCCCCAGTCCAGACAGACAAGGGCAGGAGAAAGTGAGATGGATACTTTGCTTTGCCCCAGCTAGTTTTATCTCCCTGGTATAGACTCTGAGCCTCCCCCAAAGCAGGGACTTCAGGAGAACAAACCGACAGATGCCTTTGTTGAGGGCTGTGATATATATAGAGGTGATGTAGTGGATGGAGCTCCAGGCTAAGAGTCAGGAAGATCCAAATCCAGATTTAGGAAAATGAGTGCAAATCTGACCTCAGATGCTTACTAACTATGTGACCCTGGGCAAGTCACTTAGTCTATCTGCCTCAGTTTCCTCATTTGTAGGAAAATGAGCTGGAGAAGGGAATGACAGACCACTCCAGTATCTTTACGAGAAAAACTCTGAATAGGGTCACAATGAGTAGGATTTGGCTGAAATGCCTGAATAATAACATACAGTGAAAAAGTGGAAATTTATAAAAGAGTCAAGTAGTGATTTCTACAGATTTCTTGTTCTCCCTAGTCCAAGGGTTCTTCACCTGGGGTCCTCCTCCCCACAAAGTGCTCTATGTATTGATTTTAGGAGGTTTGTGAACCTAAAGAGAAAAAAATTACATCTTTATTGTCACTAACCTTTTTTTTCTTTTTTGGTCATCTTAAACATTTTGCATTGTACATTTAAAAATATTTTTAAATTAAGGTTATTTAATTAATTAATTTAGATTATTTTTCCATGGTTGCATAATTCATGTTTTTTCCCTCCCCTCCCTCCTCCAGTAGTCAATGCACAATTCCACTGGGTTTTACATGTGTCATTGATCAAGACCTATTTCCATATTATTGGTGTTTGCACCTGGATGATCATTTAGAGTCTACATCCCCGATCATATCCCCATCGACCATGTGATCAAGCAGTTGTTTTTCTTCTGTGTTTCTGCTCCCACAGTTCTTCCTCTGGATGTGAATAGCATCTTTCTCATGGATCCCTCAGAATTGTCCTGGTTCATTGCATTGCTGCTAGTAGAGAAATCCATTACATTCAATTGTGCCACAGTGTATCAGTCTCTGTGTACAATGTTCTCCTGGTTCTTCTCCTTTTACTCTGTATCTCTGCATTTAAAAAATATTAATCTGAAGAGTTCGGAGACTTGCCCAGACTGATTGCTCAAGAAGTCCAGGACACACACACACAAGGCTAAGGACCTTGTAGTGATTAAAAAAAAATTATATATATATATATATATATATATATATATGTTTGAGTTCTGGAACTTCACATATTTGTTTCTAAAGCAAACTACTTTGACATAGTAGGTCCTTAATAATGTCTGTGGATTGAATTTCAATGATCCCCTATTCCTTCAATGTTAATAAACATGGTAGTTTTGGGGTTGGGAAAGACCTTATAGATCCTGGAGTCTAGCCCTAATTTGGTTACCATAGGAAACAGCCAGAGACAGAGTAAGTGACTCACCCAGGGGAGCCAGGAGGTCCACTCAGGTCCTCCCATTACACCACACTGCCTCTTTGTGAGTTTTTCTTGTTGTTGTTATAATAATGATGGAAGGGAGGGCAAAGGAGAGTAAGATCCAGTCCTGGTTTTCAGGGAGTTCACAGTCACTGGAGACCAAGCAGGCAAATTTAGAAAATGATAGGATAGAATAATTAGCATTTAGATGGTGTTTGAAGGCCTGCTAAGCGCTTCACAAATGTTATTTCATTTGATCCTCACGACCCTAGGAAAAAGATGCTATAATTATGTCCATTTTACAGAGGAGGAAACTGAGGCAAGCAAAGATTACGTGAACTTGCTCAAGGTCGCACAGCTACTTGTTATCTAAGGTTGGATTTGAAAGCAGGTCTTCATGACAGCAGGCCCAACACTTTATCCACTGAGCCACCAGAAAGACGAAAAAAGGAAAAGGTTTCCAGAGTTGAAAACAAAAGTAAAAGGTATCCTGGGGGCTCCCAGGGATTGCTAGCCAACTTAGACAATGACCTAGAATGTTAGGACTGTATGAACCCATGAGCAATCAGGGTAGGCTTCTCAGAAGGGGAGCGATTTGATCTGGGCCTTGAAAAATGACTCTTCAAAAGCAGCAACAAGGAAGAGAGGAGGGCTCTGAACTGATGTAAGCAGGAGCTTAGAAGGGGTCAGCAGACCAGGTAGTGGTAAGTAGTCCCATTAGTTTGATGCAAGGAGGCTGAGACTCCATGGAGGAAGCTCTTGAATGCTTGACTGAGGAATTTGGTTTTTATCTTTTTTTTTTAAACCCTTCCCTTCTGTCTTAGAATCAATATTGCCTATTGGTTCTGAGGCAGAACAGTAAGGGCTAGGCAATGGGGGTTAAGTGACTTGTCCAGGGTCACACAGCTGGGAAGTGTCTGAGGCCAGATTTGAACCCAGGACCTCTCATCTCTAGACCTGGCTTTCAATCTACTGAACCACCCCGCTGCCCCCTGGTTTTTATGTTGAAGGCAGTGGGAGCCACTGAGTATTTCTGATCAGAGGAATGGCTTGTCAGGGATGGGGCAGAAAGGAGTGAGGGGAAGAAATGTCTGGGGTGACAGAAGAGCCTTAAAGAGTTCTGGTAAACTCTTGAGGAGCAGATGAGGTCAGGGGGTGCAGTGTGTGTATGTCTGTATATGTATCTGTGTGTGTGTGTGTTATTGTGGGGGTCTATGTGTGTAAGTGTGAGTGTGGGTATGGTATGGGGCTGTGTGTGGGTTTGATATGTGATGAGGGGTCCAGGAGGTTGTGTGGTGTGTGTACATGTGTATAAGTGATGTATATGGGGTGTATGTGTGTGCTGGGGGCATGGTGAGGTCCCCCTTCACTAGAGATTTTCCTCCAAAGATAGGATAACCACTTGCCTGGATGGTGCAGTCTGGGATGGAGGGATTAAGAACATTAAACTGGGAGTCAAGAAGAGCTGAGTTTGAATCCTACCTCAGACCCCCTTTTTTTTACCCTGAGCAAGTCACTTATGATACTCAGCCTCAGTTTCTTTATCTGAAAAATGAGGATAATAATCCCCCCAATCTTATGCAGAGTTGTTGTGAGGCTCAAATGAGATGCTATGTGGACAGCACTCTGCAAACCTTAGAACATTCTCTAAATGTCAGCTGTGCTTATTCTTAGATTGTCAGGGGGATTCTTGGATAGCAGCTTTGGGTTTAACCAGATGGTCTTTGAAGTCCCTTCCAGGTCTGAGATTCTGAGGCTAAGAGACCAGGAAAGAATCTACTGATGACAAAGGGCCAGCTGTCAGGAAGTAAGATCCTGGGCTCAGCAATGACCTCGAGTGTAGAGGGGGGTGGGAACCCCTGTGAGAAGGGCTGCAAAGGAAAGAGTAGAAACTGGAGATGATGGAGAGGACTGTGAGAATGGAGAGAGGAGAACTAAAGCTGGGAGGGAATATCAGGGCTGGGAGAGCCTTTAGAACAGGGAATGTTGGAGCTGGGAGAGCCCTTAGAACATGCAATATTGGAGCTGGGAGAGCCCTTAGAACATGCAATATTAGAGCTGGGAGAGCCCTTAGAACATGCAATATTGGAGCTGGGAGAGCCCTTAGAACATGGAATATTAGAGCTGAGAGAGCCCTTAGAACATGGAATATCAGAGCTGGGAGAGCCCTTATGGAATGTTAGAGCTGGGAGAGCCCTTAGAACATGCAATATTGGAGCTGGGAGAGCCCTTAGAACATGGAATATTAGAACTGGGAGAGCCCTTAGAATATGCAATATTAGAACTGGGAGAGCCCTTAGAACATGCAATATTGAAGCTGGGAGAGCCCTTAGAACATGCAATATTGGAGCTGGGAGAGCCCTTAGAACATGGAATATTAGAGCTGGGAGAGCCCTTAGAACATGGAATATTAGAACTGGAAAATCCATCAGAACTTGGAATGTTAGAGTTTAGAAAGTCATTAGAACATGGAATGTCAGAGCTGGGAAAGCCATTAGAATGTCAGAGCTGAGAAAGCCCTTAGAACATGGAATGTTAGAGCTGAGACAGACCCTTAGAACACAGAATATCAGAGCTAAGGGGGATCTTTGAAGGTAGAATGGCAGGGCTGGAGGGCCTTAGAACACAGAATGTCAAGAATAATCAGTCCACAAGCATTTTATTATTGTATGTACTCATTGTAGTGCCCTTAAGCCCAAAGGACATAAAAACAAAAATGTGAGACTCCCTGTCCTCATGGGCTTTCATTTTTCTAGAACTTTAAAGACAGCCTCTTACAATCCCACCATTTTACAGTGTCATATAAGCACTAGATTTGGAATTAGAAGAATCTTATTCCTTGGTTTGAATACCAAGTCGACCATTTTCTAATTGTGTGACCTTGAACAAACAGCTTATATCCCTCTGTGGGCCTCAGTTTCCTCATCTGGAAAGTAAAGGGGTTAGACTAGATGATCTCTAAGAGACCTCCCAATTCTAAAACCTGTCCAGATGACAGTGACTTGCCCAACATCTTCCAGTTAGAAATCAGCAAAGCCAGGGCTAGAATCCAGGCCAGCCAGGCCAGTGCTCTGTCTTCTATAGGCCACGGTCAAGGTCACAACTACCTGAATTGTGCTTTCTCCTCCTCCTCTGCTAAGCCAATGATTGGCCCCTGCCTGCTCACAGCTATGGGAAGGACTGCTCCTATATTTTCTCTGTTCTTTATTAGGAGTTCAAGCCAGCCCCCTGTCCAAGGTTCACACTGTTAAAAATCAATGTTTTCACATCAAAGGAAATGCTGACAAACCATTGAGTTTCCAGAAAGCCACAAATAACTCTGTGTGAAAGCACGTGCACAATACATTTCTTGGAGATTTCGTTCAAGGCCAGGAAGAACTCCCATTATCTGCTAGATAACCAAGATGGGGTGCTTCTCACCTTAACTGCCAAGAGCTATGTGTTAACTATGGTGAAAGGAGGACACAACCTGGAGTCAAGCGCCCACTGTCCAAATCCTGGGGTTCATCACTAGTGAGTTATGTGGTGTGGGATTACACTAGGCCCGTTTCCTTATCTCTGAAATGGGGATAAACCACATGCAGAGGAAGAACTGTGGGAGCAGAAACACAGAAGAAAAACAGCTGCTTGATCACATGGGTCGATGGGGATATGATTGGGGATGTAGACACTAAATGATCACCCTGGTGCAAATATTAATAATATGGAAACGGGTCTTGAACAATGATACATGCAAAACCCAGTGGAATTGTGCATCGGCTACGGGAGGAGGGAGGGAAAGAACACGAATCATGTAACCATGGAAAAATATTCTAAATTAATCAATTAAATAAATAAATAAATAAATAAATACATAAAATGAGGTTAAACTATGCTTTGTTGTGATATGGTGAAGGGTTCTAAATTTGGAGTTTGGAGAATAGGGTCCAAATCTCAGTCTTATTAAGGGACATGCACATACTCTGAGCTTCTTTTGTCTATAAAACAAGGATAGTAATAGACTATCAAGAAACAGTAGATAGAGCACCAGACTGGAGTCAGAAAGATGAGTGCATATCCAGCCTAAGACACTCACTAGTGATGTGACCTTGGGCAAGTCACTTAACCTCTATTTGCCTAGGAGGATGCTTGGTAGCTCAGTGGATCTCTAGAGCACTGAGCCTAGAATCAGAAAGACTTGAGTTCAAATCTGGATTCAGATATATACTAGCTGTGATTCTGAGCAAGTCACTTTCCCCTGTTTGCCTTCATCCACTGGAGAAAGAAATGGCAAACTGCTCCAGTGTCTCTGCCAAGAAACCCCATGCACAGTAGTGGTATGCTATGGCCCACAATGTCACAAAGATTTGAACAACTAAACAGCAAAATGCACTCTCATTGAGTAAAAAGAGCCCCATATTCAGTCTCTCTGGCTTTGTCTCTTTGCTGAACCTCAATTCCTCCTGTAAAAGGAGAAGGCTGGACTAAAGCAGAGGTTCTTCATCTTTTTTTTTAATATCCTGGACTCCTTTGGCAGTCATACTGGGAAAGCCTTGGGCCCCATTTTCAAAAGAATATTTTTAAATGCACAAAATAAAATGCAGAGAATTACAAAGGAAATCAATATGATTGTGAAACAGTTATCAAGTTCAAGTTATCAGGGTTAAGACTCCAGGTTAAAAACCCCTTTGACAAAACAGAGGAACCCTCCCAGCTCTGGATCCCTGAACTCTACCTCCTGGGGATCATTGTGAGAAAAGTGCTTTATGATCCGGCCTCAGAAAATTCCCAGGTGTGTGACCTTGGGCAAGTCACTTAACCCCAATTGCCTAACCCTTACTGCTCTTCTGCTTTAGAACCAGTCATTAGCATTGAGCCTGAGACAGAAGCTAAGAGTTAAAAAAAAAGTAAAGAAAAATGCTTTATGAATCTAAAAGTTCTATAGAAACACAAATTGTTGCCCCGACTATCATTATCACAAATAAGAACTCTGGGAAGGGTCCAGTTTCTCCTTCTCCCTCCTCTGTCCTGCCAACATTCCATTTCTGACCATCCTTAGTCTCAACTTATTAAACAACACAAGCACAAAGAGATCTGGGGATTTGGAGACTATTTCCAGACTCTTTTCTCTCTGAATCTGTTCTTCACAGAGCTGCCAAAATCATCTCCCTAAATATCATAGGTCTCAACGTGTCCCCCCTTGCTGAAGAAGCTTCAGGATTCGTTCCAGCCTCTAGAATAAATGCAATCTGGCTCCAGACTCACATCCACATTCAGTTTCTGGCCCTTCCAGATTCCTCCCTTTTATAAACTACAAATTGTAACCAAGTTGGTGTCCTTTTGTTATTCCCTGTCCAGTTCTGTTCCTTTATCTCCTGTGCCTGAAGTACAGTAGGGCCCCCTAGCCAAGGGGGATTCATTCCAAGATCTATCTCAGATGGCACAAATACGTGCTGACCCCCACGTATTTGTGTTCTCTCTCCCCGCTCTTGCTCTCAGCTGGGTGCTCTATGGTCTCCCACCCCACCTCCCATAAGTGCCTTATCTGACCACAGAAAACAGAAACCAAGGATAAGGGGGCCCTAGTGTACTCTCTTTCACTCCTGGCCCTTAGGATTCTCAGCTTTCTTCAAGCTCAACTCAGGGGCCACCCCATCTCCGACAGGAAGCCCTCCCTGATCTCCCTAATTCTGCTCTCTCCTACCTTATGTTATATTTATTTATCTCTGTAAATGTTCAGGCCTGTGCTGGAACCATCTCAACTTGGCTCACAAGAGCTGGTTGTTAAATTTCAGGATGAGCATTTACACCTTGGAAATTGGCAAGTGATACAAATCAAAGTTTATACTTGAAAAAAATTGTTTTGTTTATTTTTAGCCTTAAAAAAGTGATGGAGAAAATGTTAATAATGCAAATTAAACTTAAAAGTGTGTCCTTCAAGCCTTTTTTCTTTTTTTGGATAGCCAGTCATTAAAATTTTACAACAAAAATTACAAAAAATCAACACCCATTTATTAAGCATCTTTTAGGTACAAAGTTGCTATATTAGGATGAAACTCTGCACCTGGTAGGTGCTTAATAAATTCTTGCTGAATGGAGGAAGGAATAATAAAAAAATGGAATGCTTTGGGGGGAAAGTACATCTATCTCCACAATGTGCTGCAATGGAAAGTGCCCTGGATATGCATAGCTGTGTTAATTTAAGCTTAGAGGAGTCTCTCCCCCATCCAAGTTCTCAGTTTCCCCAGCTGTAAATAAAACAAGAAGATTAGATTCTATCCACAAGTTCCTTTCCAGCTATATTTTGCAGATTTGGGTTAATGGGTTTTCTGAATTCAATCTCCTGACAGGCCATGAAGGCAGATCCAAAAGCTCAGCAAGTGTTTGATGACTTATAGAGGACCAAGCTTCTTTGGGTTCCTCTGTGTCCTATCTCTGCTGCTGTTAGATCTGTGATCACATTGATCTAAATGTTTCTTCCCTGCCTCTCCGGGGTGACTCACACCTGTCTTGTCTTTGTCATTTTTGGTTTTTTTTTGGTTGTTGTTCTAAAACTCTTACCTTCCATCTTAGAATCAATACTACATATTGGTGCTAGGGCAGAAGAGTGGTAAGGGCTAGGCAAAAGGCATCAAGGGTCACATAGCTAGGAAATGTCTGAGGCCAGATTTGAACCCAGGACCTCCCATCTCTGGGCCTGGTTCTCAATCCATTGAGCCACCTAGCTGTCCCTATGGAGGCAATACCCTTATGTCATTTTTTAAAAGTCATTTTATTTTTAAAGTTTTTAGATTTTTTTATATCACAGTCATTTGTAGAAATAACTTCTCACAGGGCAGCTAGATGGCTCAGTGGATTGAGAGCCAGGTCTAGAGACCAGAGGTCCTGGGTTCAAATCTGATATCAGATACTTCCTAGCTGTGTGACCCTGGACAAGTCATTTGTTCCCCATTGCCTAGCTCTTAAAAAAAAGAAAAGAAAAATTTCCATCTCTCCTTCTCTTCCCTCAACTCACAAGTCTTCCCTTGTAGCAAAGAAAAATAGTTAAGCAAAACTCACCAACACAGACACCCATCTGCCAGCATATACAATATTCCATACCCTTAGTTCCCCACCTCTACCCAAAAGGAAGATGGTTCCTGCACTTACTCTTCCAAATAGCTTATCACAACCCAAACCAGCTCAGATGATCTTTTCTTGCTGGTTGGCTTCATGATGAGCTTCCTTGGGTCACAGGTGCAGGAATCTACCCTTGCCAGAGGGCAATGCCCATGGAATGGCACTGGCTGCTGGGTGTTTCATCCTGTAATTGAATCTGTTATTGAACCAGAGACTTTAAGGGAAGCAAAGAATTACAGATATAAGCAATAAGGTAGCAAATAACCATCAGAATTCACACCCAAATCTTCTGACCCTAAATCCCAAGCTGTATCCACTGTCCCCTGCTTGCATATGAAGGGAGACTGTGAGGAGACAGTAGGGACCTGGCTCAGAAGTTTTGTCTCTGATGCTTGATAGATGCATGACTATAGAAAATGACTTCACCAAAAGAAGACAAAACTCACCCCCTTCCCCAATCTACCTTATGATTGTTGTGTGGAAAGTGCTTTGGAAAACTTCAAAGTACAGCAAAATGAGGAGTGATTATTCTGAGCAAGTCATTATTTCTCTTGGGGCTTTAGTTTCCTTATCTGTCAAATGGGAGAGTTGTACTAGATAACTTCTAAACTCCCTTCCAGTTCTAAATCTCTGATCTTCTAAACTCTAAAGTCAGTTATAATGACTTACATTATTATGGTAAATTCCAGTTCTGATCATCTTAACAATGTCCCCCATGGAGGGGGTGAGGAAAAGAAAATGATCTCTGTTTCCAATGAATAATGTATGAAAATGACCAAATAAAATAATGTTTAAAAAAAGAGACTCAAAATATGTCCTCTAATATTCCCCCCAAATCTACAAATCCCATAAGGAGGATGGTGCTTCTCTTCAATTGGACAGGGATTTATTTTTAATTGAATTTTATTTTTTTCAATTACATGGAGAAACAATTCTCTTCTCTCCTGCCCTCTCCTGCCCAAGGCAGTAAATAGTCTGATATTTCTATTACTGTATACACTGTTCTCCTAGTTCTACCCACTTCACTTTGCATCAGTTCATGTGAGTCTTTGCAGGTTTTTCTGAATTCATCCTATTCATTGTTCCTTACGGTGCAATAGTATTCTATTACAACCATATAATACAACTTGTTCAGTCATTCCCCAATTGAAGGACATCCCTTAGTTTCTGATTCTTTACCACTACAAAAAGAACTGCTAAAAATATTTTTGGATAAATAAGTCCTTTTTCTTTATTTCTAATCTTTTTGGGATGTAGACCCAGTAGTGGTATGGTGGGGTCCAAAGGTATGCATAGTTTTATTGCTGTTTGAGTGTGGTTACATATTGCTCTCCAGGATGATTGTTTCTGTTCACAGTTCCACCAACAGTGCATTAGTTGAACAGGGATTTATTAAATGCACAGTATATGCCAGGCAGTGTGGAATTCAGAGATAGAAATGGAAAAGAGCCTCTGTCCTTAAGGAGTGAATGCTTTACCAGTGGACTTACTGAAGCCAAGTAGCACCATGGATAGAGTGCCGGTCCTAAAATCGGGAAGACGCATCTTCCCAAGTTCAAATCTGATCTCAGATACTTACTAACTTTGTGTGACCCTGAACAAGTCACTTAACCCTGTTTGCCTCAGTTTCCTCATCTACAAAAGAAGCTGGAGAAGGAAATGGCATACCTTTCCAGTATCTTTCCCAAGAAAACTCCAAATGAGGTCACAAAGTTAGGCATGATTGAAATGACTGAAAACCAAATAATATAATATAATTTGAGGAAGGAAAAAGAATAACAATTTTAGGGGGGAATAAGGAAAGGTGAATTGTCTTAAAGGAAGCCAAGGACCCTAAAAACTAGGGATGAGGGAGTGAATTCCGGGCATGGGGAACAACCATACAAAATCATGGAGCAGGTGGTGGAAGACCATGTTTGCAAAAGAACAAGGACAATCTTGGGCAGAATGTAAAAAGTGTTTGAAAAGTAGTCATGAGAAATAAGTCTGGAAAGGGAGGGAGGCTGGAGTTCCAACTATGATGGGCTTTAAATGCCAAACTGAGGAGTTTAAATTTTATTATAGAGTCAGTATCAAGCCAGTGCAGTTTTCTGAAGCAGGGGACTGACTTGGTCAGACTAGTTCTTAAGGAAGACTATTTGGGTAGCTGGGTGAAGCCAGTAGGAGTAGGGGAAGACTGAAAACAGAGAGATCTGTTATAGGAACTATTGGGGGGGCATAGATGGGGTGGCTCAGTGGATTGAGAGCCAGGCCTAGAGATGGGATCCAAGGTTCACATCTGACCTCAGACATTTCCTAGCTGTGTGACCCTGGGCAAGTCACTTGACCCCATTGCCCAGCCCTTATCACTCTTCTGCCTTGGAACCAATACACAGTATTGATTCTAAGATGGAAGGTAAGAGTTTTTTTAAAAAGCAATGGGGGTGGGGGTCCAAGATGAGGATAATGAGGACCTCCAGTAGGTCAGTGACCATGAGAATAGAGGGAAAGGATGATGGATGGGAAAGATTTTGTATAGGTAGAATCAATAGTAAAGCTTGGTAACTGGATGAATATTTGAGTGTGGAAAAAAGAGAAGAGTCAAGAATGATTCCATGGTATTTGGAATTCCAAGGTCTCCCAGTGGCTTCTCTATGCCCACAGTTTTAGAATTGCCTTTGTTAGATGGTTCTACTGTCACCTGAGAGACTACAGTCTCAACCTGTCATTTTTAGGTATCTAAATTGCTTCCCAATTCTTAAAATACTTAAAACTCATCCTCACCCCCACCTCCACCCTCCACCTGCTGTTAAAGAAATCCTTCTTTATTTTTCCCTTCCAATTGTTAAACAGAATTCATGTAGTTACTTCCTTTAAAGGAAGGAAAAGGGAGGAAGGGAATAAACATTTATAAATTAATGCCTGCTGTATGCCAGGTACTTTACAAATATTATCTCATTTGTGTCTCACAACAACCTTGAGAAGTAGGTAGGTGCTATTTATTATCCCCATTTTACAGCTGAGGAAACTGAGGGAGGAAAAATGATGGATCTAAAGTCACACACTAGTGTCTGAGTCCAGATTTGAACACTTTTCCTGACACTACCTAGATGTTTGCTTTTTTTTAAAAGGCAAATAAAAACCTTGATGAAGTTATTATATAACCAATCAAAATCCTGGAGAGGAGAAAAAACAT
This sequence comes from Monodelphis domestica, assembly GCF_027887165.1. NCBI lineage: Eukaryota > Metazoa > Chordata > Mammalia > Didelphimorphia > Didelphidae > Monodelphis > Monodelphis domestica. The sequence continues at coordinate 89,973,022 of NC_077229.1, forward strand.
TTCTTACTTTTCCTTAGAAAAGTAGAAAACCATGGGTGCTGGATGTCATTTACCCTAACAGTTGATGCATCAGTTGGTTTTGCATAACTGTTTTTCTTTTTACAAGGAAAGAAAATTACAGTGATATGAAGCCAAAATGGTATAAATGAAATGTTTTTTTAATTTAAGAAGTCATTACAGGAATTTTGATTGTCAGGGTCATTAAGAATCACAGAGATAGGGTCTGACCCTGTCATTTTTACAGAGGAGAAAACAGGCTCCCAGAGATAAGTGATTTGCCTTAGGTCAGACAGCTAGTAAGTGTAGGTACAGAGCCTATTTTACAAATGGGAGTGGGGAGGAATGATGTCACAAAAAATGAAAGTGAAGAACACATTGTCTTGAAGCAAGGTCCCTGACTCTTTAGCCAGCCAAGATGGGAGGAAGGTTGGCTAGAGAATTCCCAATTGTAGTAAAAGGGATGATTACTTATCTCTCTCTCTCTCTCTCTCTCTCTCTCTCTCTCTCTCTCTCTCTCTCTCTCTCTCTCTCTCTCTCTCTCTCTCTCTCTCTCTCTCTCTCTCTCTCTCTCTCTCTCTCTCTCTCTCTCTCTCTCTCTCTCTCTCTTCTTGTCTTTAGCAAGTATGGACACCTTCAGCACCAAGAACCTTGCTCTGCAGGCTCAGAAGAAACTCCTGAGCAAGATGGCCTCCAAGACTATGGCCAGTGTGTTCATTGATGACACAAGCAGTGAGGTCCTCGATGAGCTCTATAGGGTGACAAAGGAATTCACCCGGAACCGCAAGGAGGCCCAAAAGATCATTAAAGACCTCATCAAGATCGTCATGAAATTGGGTATCCTCTACCGAAACGGGCAGTTCAGCCCTGAGGAGCTGGCACTAATGGAACGCTTTCGAAAGAAGGTCCATCACCTGGCCATGACGGCCGTCAGCTTCTACCAGATAGACTTTACATTTGACCGACGGGTCATGGCCACCACCCTCCACGAGTGTCGAGACCTGCTGCACCAGGCTGTCAACACACACCTGACGAGCAAGTCTCATTCACGCATCAACCATGTCTTTAACCACTTTGCAGACTTTGAGTTTCTGGCAGCACTGTATGGACCCTCTGAGCCCTACCGTTCCCACCTGCGACGGATCTGTGATGGGATCAACAAAATGCTAGATGAAGATAGCATATGACCTCAGAAGTGATAGGAAACAGAGGCAACTGTCCTGCTCTTGGCCTCGGAGGTGGGGGAGATGTGTTTATTCCCATTTCTTTTCTCCCATTCTGAATCTAGCCCAAATGACTCGATCTACTCTCGTTCCTCATGGTATAAAAAGGGGTTTGCAACCCATAGAATTGTTTTACCAGCAGATTTCACAGGCATTGTCTCTACTTTTGTAGGAAATGCTCTCAGGGAATCTAGGATCCCAAAGGGGAGCTTTTTGCTTCAAAAAAGGAGTGCATTTTATCATGGAGAAGAATGTGGTATAGTGACTAGAGCCAACCTTGGTGTCCATTAGTTGGCACCTCAGCTTCAGGGAACTGGCCATACACCCCAGTGAATGTCTTTTCCTCTGACTTGGTCCAAGCTTTCATTCCTGTGTGTGGCTCAGGAACTATCCTGTGGTCTTGTAAGATCCAGCTGCATTCACACCTCTGAAAGCTCAGTGTATTCAGTCCAAGAGCTGGCGAGGAGGAACCTACCCCATAGGAGCAGCAATCTGTCCCACTCACGAAGTTGGGGTTTCATGGAAAGCTAGTCAGGGCTGAGAAACTTATTCAGCAGACAAGGGAAAGGCCTGAGAGTGCCAGCACACCCAGGCTTGGGTTTTTGGTTTGGGTTTTTTTTTTTTTTTTAGGAAGAATCAGATCTGTTTCAGATATATTCTTAGGCTAAAGAGATAGCTTGCAGAAGGGAGACAGATATGACTGTTGACAAGAGTTTGATGGTTCACTTTACATGTCCCTTTTTGAGCTCAAAGGCTTTAGTATTCTTTAGTATTTTTCCACTGTGGCTGGGACTCCCTTTCCACATGTGGCAAAAGGCCATGACTACCGCTATACTCATCCATGAGATGCAAATTAATCTTCTAAACCGTAACAGATCCTCATTTACAGTGAGATCAGAGATGCAGCTTCAGACCAAATGACGAAGGAGCACTTTGGTTATCCTAAGAGGAACCAAGAGGTTCCCAAATGACATTCTGTCCGCAGTTCTTCCAGCTGATTCTATCAATGTAATTGTGTTTGTTCCTTGGTATTTCATGGGTTTGGGATTTTTTTTTTTAAGACAAGTGACACTACTGAGCTATTTAAATAAAAACACATAACTTCTACTTGGGCTGGTCCAAAGCTGGTAATTAAATGGCATGCAACTGGTTCACAGCCTGCTCTTGCTCTCCCTTTCCTTTTAAATGGAAATAATGGTCCTAGCATTGCACAGACTATCATACTCCTGTGACCTTTTCTGACAACAGCTCCCATTTCCCAGTCCTTCGTGCAATACAGGCAGTGGGCGTTGGGGCTGCTCTATTCCAAAACAAAGATTTGTTTCAGATCATGGTCAGCTTGGCTGTATATTCGAAAGACCAATGCAGCTTAGTTTTAATATTCATCTTAAAAGATCAAGCATTAAGAAAACACACACACACACGCACACCCATATACACGAAAGAGCCGGGGGGAGAGGGGGTTGGAGGAAAAGCCCGTCCAAGCTGACAAACAAGTTGGCTGAGATGGTTTGTCTGGAGCTGTAAGTACCCTGCCTACCCATCACCCTCCCTCCATGCCAAATGCCACTGTGGGCACCGTCTGCACCCCATACATCGAAATAGCTGAAAATGAGGTGGGTTGCTGTAAAGAATGCACAGAAGGCAGAGCCCTGAATAAATTCCTGCCTGAGGACCAGCGGAGACTTAATGAATAGACTATTTAGTGTCAGGAATGGGCCACGGCTAGAACGTGGTGTTGTCATGTATGAATTACCCCCTCAGCAAGGGCCATGAGTCCCAGGCATACCCAGGCTTGGCGCATCTGTGAGGTGTACAGCCCAAGGGTTTTGCTGCCCTGGTTTTTGAGATGCCTGAAGGGTTTGGAACATGGAGCTGCTCTGCCTGCCAGCTTCCTGCTCTTCTGTCAGTCTGTGGAGCTGATAAATTTCAAGCTTTCATGTTCCACTTTGGTACAAGTGCATCCCCTCTATGTGGAGGCTAATGTATTCTAAGGAACCCCTTTGCCCTAGAATGGTTGATAGTCTGAAAGGACCTCAGAGACCCGTTTTACCCCCCTCATTTTGCAGGAGGCAGAGGTTCAGAGACTGACTCGATGACTCCCACCTTAATGGCAGTCCTCATTAGCATCCCCCAGGACTATCATATAGCCTCCTAACTGGTCTTCCCGTCTCTACTCATGCAGTTGCCAGGGCAATCTTCATGCATCGATCTGGCCATGACATTGTTGTTTAAAAGCCCTGGTGCCTCCCAACTTAGCCTGGAGCTCAAGGCCCTCCATGAACTGAACCAACAGTCTTTTCAGGCTGACTGGACACGTCTGCCCACAACTCAGTTCCCATGCTCTTCTACCTCTATACTCACTGTGGTGACTAGATGGTTTCTGCCCTTATTGCTTTCCCATCCTTTAAACCCTTACCTTCCGCTTTAGAATCAATACTATGTACTGGATCTAAGGCAGAAGAGCAGTAAGGGCTAGGCAATGGGGCGAAGTGACTCGCCCAGGGTTACACAGCCAGAAAGTGTCTAAGGCCACATTTGAACCCAGAACGTCTCATCTTTAGACCTGGCTCTCCATTCTGTCCCTGCTATCCCATCCTTTAAATCGAGTTTGAACAACACTGCTACAAAATCTCCCCTAACCCCTTGATGACCATTCTTTCCTTCCTTTCTACCTCAAAGAGCCCTTTGTTTTCCCAAGTGACTTCTGATTATGTATTGCCTTATAGACTGTAAGCTCTCAAGGAAGTCGAATTCAGTTTTTGTATTCCCCAAACTCTTGAATGTTAATGATTTGCACTCAGTTAATGACAGCCTGTATCCCATGACCCCTTGTCCAAGATGCTAGTCATGGCTCTGCTGCTGTCCTGCACTGACACACTGGGGGCTATAGGTTAGTGAAGACTCACTTAGCCCTTCAATCCTTATTTTGGGAACATTGATTTGTACCTAAATGTCTTTCATCTTAGAATCCAATCATCAGGATGGTGTCCTGGAAAGGACACTTGATTTAGTATCAGAAGTCTTGAATTCAAATCTCAACTCTATACCTTGTTATGAGAGCTTGGGCATTCCTTCTGTCCCTTCCCGCTTTGGTCTGGTTCCCGTCTCAAAAAATGAAAAGTGTAGATGCTACAGGACCCTTTTTGTTCTAGATCATCTTGAATTCCACATATTTCTGCTGCAAAGCACCCATCCTCAGAGAATCAGGGAAGTAGCCAGAGTCCCATTTCTCTGATGGGCAAAATTGACACTGTCTTGATTGGTCCGAAAGAAAAACAGCAAGAAGACCCAGGAAGAAAACCCAGTGTCAAACTCCCAGGCCCCTTTCTCCAGAGGGATCAGAAACTTGCTGGGTTTTTATTTATTTATTCATTCTGTGGGTGTGTTTTTCTTTTCCCTTTTCTTAAACTCCAAAGGCAGTCAAGGCTTCCCATAGAATGTGATTTTTGGCTTGACTCATTGTACTGCAATCCAGATGTAAGAAATGAAGGCCTAGAATAGCATTCTTGTGGCTTATTAGTGAAACTGATCAAAAGCAGTGAGAAAAGGGTGAAAGGAGCTGGTATCATCATATACCTTTATGGGCCACTAATTAGAACCAACTCTCTGACCAGAATTCTCTGATGACCAATCCTTGGGATGATTGGCTTCTTCCATCCTACAATTCCTACAATGTGCATACCCTGGTGTCCATTTAAGGCTGAGAGAGGAATAGCCAATGACCCCATCCTAGTAACAACTCAAGTCAGAAGGGCAGCAAGGGATAAAGTAAAGGGGATTAAATGACTTGCCCACAGTCCCACATCAAGAAAATGTCTGAGTCAGATTTGAACCAAAGTCCTTCTGACTCCAGGCCTAGTGCTCTATCCACTGTGCCACCTCACTGCCCCTGCAGCAACCCCTTCACCAGAGAGAACTTTCTGTATACCTGCTTCTTAGGGACAGCACTAACCTTAGTGCTTAAACAGCAAAATGGCTCCTCAAAGAGGAAAACACGTCACCAATGGGCAGACCAAATGAGAATCATGGTTGTGCCTTGGGTCTTTGGGTATCCAGTTCAACTTGCACCAAAGGGAATCGCTTCTACAAGAGTTCATCTTTTCTGCACTTGGAAGATTTTTTTTTTTAATTCTTACCTTCCGTCCTAGTATCAATTCTAAGACTGGCAAAGGTCAGGCAATAGGAGAAAAGTGAACTGCCCAGGGTCACACAGCTAGAAAGTGTGTCCAGGGCCAACTTTAGGCCTAATGCTCTACTCAATATGCTACTTAGCTGCTCCACTTGTAAGACTTTCAGTGATGTACTTAGCAGAACTTGACATATAGTAAGTGCTATGTAAATCTTAGCTATTATTATTTTCCTTACATTGAGCTGCAACTTGATTCTCTACACCTTGCTCCTCAACTCTGCCCTCGAAGTTGAGTAGAACAGGTTTAATTCTTTTCACACAGTAGCCCTTGAAAACACTGACCATGACTCTTGTCTTTTCTTCTCTAGGCTAAACTTTCCCAGCAGCTCCTTTGATGATTCAGCCATCCAGACCAGTAGTTGGGGGATGATTATCTCTCCTATTAGGGAAATGCTACACAGTGACAGAGAACTGAGCTGGTGAAGTATCTCCATTAGATACAGACATAATGCCAGACTGTCTAGCCCCATCAGGGTCTTCAAGGGTGTCAGAGAGCAGCTAAATTGCTCTGAACTCAAGAGTTTTTTTCTATCTGGCACATCCTCCCATACCATTAAGGTACAATTTAGGGCACTTAAATTGAGAATTTCATCCTCAGAAGGGCTTTACTCATAACAGCTAGACCACCCCAAGAACTAGGTTAGTGCTTTTATTAGCTCTATTTTCCGGAAGAGGAGGGAAAGAAACCAAATGGTTTGACTTGGTAATGTCTCTGCCAAGATGAGTGAGCACTCCATTGGGAATGTTCAGCTCTCAGCTCCAAGTCCTTCCCCCAACAAAGCTCTCCTAAGCATTAGGCAAATGGCACAACAAGAAGACTCAGGCTGGTCTGCCTGTCATCAGCATTGGCTCCCCCAAAGGCAGAAATAGCAGCCTGGTGTGATAGGGAAAGCACTGCCCCTGGAGCCAAAAGCCCTGGGTTTGAATCCCATCTCAGTTTACTTGCTGTGACCTTGGGCAATTTTGTTCTTTAACACCCTTCATTTTCACCAGTAAAAGGAAGGGATTTGAACTAGGGCTTCTAAGGCCCTTTCCAGGTCTAAATCTTGTGATCTCATAATTCTGTAGCTGATAAGTAGGGCAAAAGCACTGGATCTAGAATCCAAAGACTTGAGCTAGAACTTTGACTTTGCTGTTTAGAAGAGGCAGCAGGAGACAGGGTCCACCAAAGAACCTACCTTGGTTCAAAGACCACCTTTGCCATTTGCTCTTTGCAAAGTTGGGCAAATTCCTTAATCTTTCAGCCTCAATTTAAAGAGGGTTTTGGAACAGAAGTTCTCTAAGCTCTCTTCTATCTCCAATCCTCTGTGTCAGCTAATATACAAGGGAATGTTGGGTCTAAGTTAGGCCATTTCTCCTCCTCCCTTTGGGCAACTGTGCATATTAGATAGGCTTCTATCTAGGTAACTGCCACCCTGATAGTACAGGAGGCTTCTTCCCAGGTCACTACCAGCAGCTTGAAGATACTGACACCTTTGAGCAAAGAAAAGCCCTTCAAAGACAGAGACGAATTTTTAGCCTTTCCCTCCCTTATTTATTTAGACATGAAAGAATATTGTATTCCCTTCACAATCAGTCTATAAGGAAATAAATGAGGGAGACGTAGGAAAATAGCTCTGAAGTTGTAGTAAGAGACAGAAAAAGTTGGCTGGATTTCTGTTTGTCAGAATCAAGCTGCCCTTGCCCTTCCCCACATTGATAGTTTCAGGCCTGATGTGGGCAGCAGATGGCTGGATCCCCCTCCTCTGGAGACAAAATGGGCTATGCCCTCCCTGGACAGAGGCACCCATCTGGGCAAGAAAGCAAGTCTGCCCCTGTGATACTGAGGTGAAATTGAGGCCCCTTTGGGACCACTTGCTTTAGTCCCACCTCCTTACATCCCCTTGTAAGGAAGAATCAAAGGAGTCTTGTTTGGAACAAAAGTGCCATGAGGTATGGAAAGAAAAGCAGTGGCAGGCTGTATGGGGGCAGACCAGGGATCTGGGCCACTCCAGCTTGCCCACAAGAGAGGCTTCAGAGCTTTGCTCCCTCTGAAACCTGGAATGAGTCCTGGCTCTAACACTCCAAGTACAGCAACGTAGACATCTGTGTGGCAAACCATAAAAATACCCCCTAGAAAACCAGCACATAATATGGGAACCCCTCTGGTCACTCTAGTAGAGACAAGACGAGATAAACTTCAGGCCGGGCTTCAGATCACAGTTCAACATGGCCTATTCTGGCCACTATCACGACTTTGGACAGTTCAGCTCGGAATGCCCCTTGCCTGTGGATCACTGAAAAAATACACACAGACAAGAATATACTATCAGAGGAGAAAAAAATGCAACAGCATTAAAAAAAAACCACTTTCACACTCAAATACTTCTGAGAACACAAACGCTGACTTAACTGTGAATCCACCCATTTTGTTTTCTAGAACAAGTCCTTACATTCCTAAGTCTAGGTCTCCGACCAGTTCCTAGTCTAAAGTTCCTTCCACATTAAAGAGTCTATTATTCTCTCAATAAAAGTGCTCTACTAATTAAGGCAAATTATTATATAGTAACACCACAATTTCTCTATCAAGGAAGTTTCCTGTAACAATGATATCAGTGGAAGGTCCAGTTAAAAAAGCAGAACACACTAATTATCTGAAGAAATCCCCATAAGGGAACTTTTGGACAACTGAAGCCCACATCCTTTCGTTGCCAATATGTTCCCAAGTTTAACATTTTTATATGGAAATCTCATCTAAAATATAAACATACAGGAAATATAGTTCACTTTTGTTGATGACTCGGGGTCATCACAATGAACACCAGTTATCCACACCCAGAGCAGTGTAATGAGGAGGACACCAGCTTTGGAGTGGGAGCATCGATCACATTCAATGTTTGTCTGATCTGAGACAAGTCATTTAACCCTTCTGGGATGAGTTTCTCTTTCTGTAAAATGAGGGGGTTGGACCAGATGGGCTCTTAAGATTCCTTACAGTACTAAAAGCCTAATGTGGGGGAAGGGGACATGCACTGGTACCCAGTGATGCTCTCAGGGCTACTCAGGTACCAGGGTGTGGGCCTATTTGTCCCTCTGCTAAATAGTCCTAGGGACCTGTGCATCTCAATCACTGTTTATTCAGTGCTTACTATGTGCCAGTTATGCTCAAAGTGATAGAACTAGGCACAAAGTTCTTTCTCCTCCCTCTATTATCTACTGTCACTTCAGCTTTTACCTCTCCTAGAGGCCTGGACTTTGTGACAACCATTACTCCATCAAAGGTCTTATTCATATGCACTGGGATTCTTGGCCATGCTTTCTCTCAACCACCCAGGAGTCTGAGTCCTGGATGAGAGGAGTGTTTCTGACTCAAGGCCTTTAATTATTAACCTGTGCCACCTCTGGCGATATTATTGGCTCTAGAATGAATGAAAGGGAAGCCAAGTCCCAGCCCTACACATATACACTTAAGATGGAGCCAAGCTCCCAGGGACCCACTCCCAAGATAAGATGTTCTATTGTCTGAAGAGAGGCCTGGGTGGGGTTGTTTATTTGAAAGGTAACTATAGGCAGAATGTGGGTAAATTTAAGGATTGAGGCTATGTCCCTTGAAATAGTTAACTTTCTAATGAAAGGCTAGACATTGGAAGTGCCTCAGACCCAAGATAATACAATTTTATTTTAGCACTAAACATGTGCTTTCTGTGATATCAACACAGTCTCCAAACTTTTCCTTCCATTCTGGCAAGTAATCCCAAGGCCTAATGAAAACATGGGCTATTACTGGACATTTATATCAGACTTCTTAATAATGATAAAAATTTCTTGGGGTAAAGGTTGACAGGATAATCTCCTCACAACAGTCTCACTAAGTAGGGTAATATAAGGGTAATTTATTCTCATTTCCCTAACAGGAAAACAAAGACAGGGCTAGGGCTCCCAAACTATGATCTGAACCCAGCTCTCTTGCCTCCAGGTGCACAGATCCTACTCTATCACATCTGCTGCCTTTTAATCCCTCCTTTGAGTCTGGCTCTCCCACTACTCTGTGTCAGATAGCCACATCCCACCCATCACCTTACTATCTGAGCTACAAAATTAAGGAGTCACTGAGTCAGAGGTTTTACAGCTGTAAGGAACTTTAGAGATCATTTAGTTCAATTCTCAAATTTTACAGATAGGAAAACTGAGGTCCAGAGAAAGGAAATCTCTTTTTGTTTGTTTTGTTTGGTCTCCCTGTTTCCCCAGACTGAAAGTACAGTAGCCCCTCAAAGACCTGATCCCACTATTGGGATCACAGCACAGGAGTTTTAACCTGTTCCTATGGCTGAGATGTGGACTGAGACCCTTTTAAAGCAGCTTTGTTTGTTTCCCTAAATCCCAAAAGTTCAGAACTTCCAGGCTCAATTGGTCCATCAGCATCCCTTTCCCCAGTAGCAGCATTACAGGCATGTGCCACCATGCCTAGCTGAAATTACTTGTGTTAGATCACAAGGATGGTAGGAAGGAAACCTACGAGGTGATTTTAGTCTTTCCCATAAATGCTGGATTCATTATTAATCTTCTTCATGTTTTTCTTTCCCTTCTGGCCCATTTCTCACAGCTCACCTTCACTGGTCTCAAGTAAATATTTACCTGCTGTGTTGGTCACTTCAAATTCTTCGGGTTTCAGGGGAATGTCAGCATCTTTCCCAGTTGAAGCTTTGGACTGAAAAGAACCAAACCTGAGGTTTACCAAAGGACTCTGTACAGGGGTGTAACTGTTCCATTTGCTTCAAAACAAAAAACCAGTTCTTACTCAAGTGAAGCTAGTTTGCTGCTTTATACATTAATCCATATCACAAGTCATGATACGAAGGATCTGCAGCTGGCCCAGGGGTTTGAAGCCTGCCCTTTTTGCCATGCCATATCAACCTCTCCTCCCTACTTAATGAGTTAGCATGGGCACAGGAGAACCCACTCTGCCTGGGCTTCAACCATGTGACTGTGGACAGCCTATTTCCCCTCCCTGGGGTGGTTTCCTCATCTGTAAAATGGGGATAATGCCTTCACTGCCTCCCTCAGGGGTGCTATAAGGATTATGCAGAGCACTGTGCCTTGATGCTCTATAGAAATGGCTACTGATATTTTAAAGAAGACACATACTTTTCTAGGATGCTTTCAGGACTTACTCAACAAAGTCCCAGGGGTGGGTGGGGAGGGGCAAGGGGCGGGAGCAGGGGCAGTGGGGAAGGTGCAGTCTACCCACACTATTTTCCTAATGGCTTGTCCAAAATCACCACCCAATTAGAGACTGTGTGAAAGCCTGGCCTAAAACAGGCCTCCTGTACTCATCCATGGCCAGTGCTGTAATTTTTAAAGTTTTTCTTTTAGTCAGTAAGTTAGTTGTGAAAGGATGTGGGAAGGAAAGGGTCACAGAACATCTATCAGCACTCCCTCATTTTCACACTGGCCAAAGACAAGCAAAACACTTGTATGGAAGTCACAAGATGGTAGTCAAGACTGAGCTTATTTCTTGACATGATGAACCCCAGAATGCCCCAAAAAACAATTTCAGAAATTTCTTTCTTAAAAATAAAGCAGATGGGGTAGCTAGTGAATAGACACAGCGAACAGAGACCCAGTCCTGGAATCAGGAAGATCTGGGTTCAAGTGTGACCTCAGATACTTCCTAGCTGTGTGATCCTGAGCAAGTCACTTGACCCCATTTGCCTAGCTCTTATCCGTCTTAGAGTTGTCACTAAAACAAAAAATTCAAAATAAGTAAAATAAAACTTAAAGATAAATAAAAAATAAAAATAAAGCAGACCTTTCAAACTAAAACACTAAGTCTATTTAGCTTTACACATAGAAGTAAATTTGATTTAGTGATGTCCCACAAATTCAGAATTCGTTAATTCTGGCATATACTTGATACAGAAAAGTCCACAGGAAAAAGGGGACTATTTAACTTAATTCAGGGAAAAGATTTCTCTCTCTTTTGCAGCAGCCACCCCAAACCCCTGAGCTAATTACAAATGACCCATTATCTATTCATTAAAGCAGTCACGCAGGGCCTCTACTTGGCAATTCATTTAAAACCATCTAAGTGTGTGTTGCTCTCTGGCTTTCCAAGTATCAAAATTGAATTTTAAACACTTTCTCAAGTCAGAATTATCATTAATTCAGACAGCCTTCTATTCCCTGCCTCCCATCAGCATGGGTGCTTGGTTTCATGGAGCAGAGGCTTGGGCAGCAATCCCAGGACTCTCAAGCATTATCCCCAAATACCCAGTCTTGAGTTAGAGCCATATATTAAGACTTACATAAGCCATCCCATATTCAACCTCTGCTCCTTGCACTTCTGCCTTAAACTGAGTAAAGAACAGGTAAGACTTTCCTTGAGGCCTACAAAAAAAAAAAAAGATTGTGTGAGTCACTCAGAGAAGTGAATGCTGGCAAGGTGTTATGCACCCTGCAAATTATGGTACAAATGATCTGCAGATCTGTGGCCTAGGGGTCTGAACCCTTTCCTTTTAGCATTTGATCCTGGTTTCTGAAAACCAGAGAAAGAAGGAAGCTATCTAAACAGGTCATCAGCTCTGGGCAAGTTGAATTCATGTCCTGACTCTCAAAATGCAGCAGGTCTCTCCTCTCCATTGAGGGAGTGCAACAAAACCATCTTGGAGAACTGATTCCATTACTTACTAGCTGGATCATCTCAGGTTAGTTATTTGATCCCTAAGGCTCAGTGTCCTCATCTATAAAATGGGATAATAACCACCCTCTCTACTTCATAGAACTGTGAGGATCAAGTGAGGTAGCTCAAGTAAAGTGTTTTGTAAATCCTAAAGTGCTCTGAGGTTTCTGTCAGACATCAAAGGCCCCAGTGACTGACTCAGAAATATTTGTCTGAAGAACAGCTGAGCTCAGCCAAGTATGGAAAAGCTCCACATGAAGAGGTTGGGAACTACATTGGCAAAGGGAGCCCTGGCAGCCAAGAAATCACAGATAATGTCCAAAATAGGTGATACTCAACTGATTTTTATGGTTTATCAAGTGTTTTAGGTAAAGCCTCCCATTCCTTCATAGGAAACTCTTAATGCAGTTAATACTACAGCCTGATCATTTCTAAGATGCTAATATAAAAACTCAAAATGCTCTTCCAGGGGTTGCTGATCACCTAAATGTTGAGAATAGCAAAACTAGTAAACAAAAAATAAACAGGTTTTCCTCAGACCTACAGTAAGTAACAGTATAGTTAAAAACAAGTCAATGGAGACAACTAGTGGCACAGTAGATTGAGTTCAAGGCCTGGAGGTGGGAGGACTTGGGTTCAAATCTAAACTTCGACACTTTCTAGGTGTGTGACCCTGGGCAAGTCACTTAACCCCCATTTACCTAGCCCTTGCCTTTCATTCTTAAGAGTTGTTACTAGGACAAAAAGGGTCATTTTAAAAATAACAAAAAGGAACCGGGTATAGAAAAGACAAACTTTCCATGAAAAGTTTACTGAAAATACAAAACATAATCATATGTTCACTTTCTTTATCCTGGCTCTCCTCTTTACACCTACCCACTTTCAGGACCTAGTTCTAGCTCTATCTCTTCTTGGAAAGCTTTTTCTCATATTATTCCAGCCCAAACTGCTACATTCCCTGAACACTTACAGAATTGAGAGTCCATTTCCAACAACTTTGCACTTAAGTTACAGCTGGCTACTCTTCTCTTACCCAATGACCACTGGAGTGCTCAAAATTTTTTTGAAAACCACGATGGTCTCATTCATTCTTGGAGGCAAAGGATATTCCTTAGCAACAATAAGAAAGAAATGCATCTAAGTACTTCATTTCTGAGTCTCCTTAATTGGAAAAGGAAGGAGGTGGAACAAATGATGATCTGAGATCTTTCCTTGTTGACCTCTTCCCAGCCCAGCTGTCCCAGACCCCATCCAAGTTGTTGCATCTTATCTAAGATAAGATGAAAGCCACCAAATCTTTTTTGTCCCGTAAGATAGAGAACCACTAGGTCTTATCATTTCCTCTGCCAATGTATCCTGAGGTCCTCCAAGCTTTAAACAAGTGTCCTGAATCTAGACCCTAAAGACCCCTTCAATGTCATCTAAACCCATAGCCTGAAGATGTTTGGTTCTGACTGAAGCTTTACCTTTACGACTTTTTTCCAATTTGCCCAGAGCTGTCTCTTCTCTTCTAATTACAATATAAGCATCTTGAAAACAAAGACTGTCTTCTTTTTAAAATTTGCATCCCTAGCACTTAGCACAGTATTTGGCACACAGCTCAATAAATGCTTTTTCATTCATCACTTGATCAACATCCAAGGTCCCTCCCAACCTTACAGGGCAACATCCTATATTTTATGTCCTAAGCTGCTCTTTCTCTAACTTTCTAGGGCTCTACCACTACCACCATTGCTGCAGTTCCTATTCCTGTCTTTTCTCTAGCATTTTAAGTTGCAAAGCACTTTACAAACACTATCTTACTTGAACCTCACAATGACCTTCCCAGGGAACTATTACAGTTATTATTATCCCCATTATATAGACGAGGAAATTGAGGCACAGAGAAGGTAGAGTTTTTTTGCCCAGGGCCACCCAACCCTGCCATGGTGTCAGTCAAGATTTTTTATTCATAACAGACAGGATTTGAACCCTAGTCATGCTAACTCCAAGTCCTGCTCTATAACCATTAAAAGTTCTAAAGGAGCCAGAGTACAGAAAGAATAAAAGTAAAATGACTGAACTTGCCTCCAAATGATGCAGGTGAGAAGTCGGTTGTCATCACTGAGGTCCAGGCTCATTTGCCATTGCTGTGAATAGAAGACAGCTGAAAAGTCTCATGATGCTTGTAAACAGAAAATATCTCATACTTTTTTCCGACTTAAAATTGCTTTGAGGCCCCTGAGCACCAGTAAAGTGCTCTAACTCAAGCACTACATCAAACAAATCCAAGAAAACTTTCCCTACTTTTTAGAAAATGACCTAAGAAGGAAACTGACTTGCTGCTGAAGTGTGTGAAAGAGGACCACATTGGAAGGCTCCCTTGTAAATGAAGGTAAATGAAGGCTGATGGGCCCAAAGAAAGACACATCTTATCCCTCACTGTGTCACTAGCTGCATTCTGCACATAGAGATCTGGCCCAAGGGCAGTCTTGCTTCACCAACACTGGCCTGGGTCAGTTATTTGTTCCTACTGACTTTCAGGACCTTTATTATGGTGCAGTGGTGAACACAGGTGGAAATATACCCTCCAAAGAGGGCATTTCATTAGCATAACAGTAATTCAATTCAATGTAGCAGTCAGTTGCCAGGTCTTGCCAATTCCACTTCCACATCTCCTCTCCCATCTTGCCCATTCTTTCTCCTCACTTAGTGGTTACTTCCTCCCATCCTTCCAAATCCTCATGACTTCTCACCTGGACTAGTGAAATAGCTTCCTTCCTAATAGATGTCTACTATTTGAAAAAAGGAGAACAATGAGCTAGAGCAGTGATGGCAAACCTATGGAATGTGTGTCAAAAAGGACATGCCGATAGTCACCCACCAGAGTCCGTTACTAGAAAGCCAGAGGGACTTGGGGCAGAGCTGTTCCCCTCCCCCTCTCCACTCGGGCTGAGGATATTCCTCACTTCCCCTGCTCTTCTGCCCAGCAGTCCAATGGAAGCACTTCCTCCCTCCCCTATCTGGGGTGGGGGTGGAGATGGGGAAGAGGGGAGAATGGCACTCAGTCTCTAAAAGGTTCACCATCACTGAGCTAGAGGCTTGGCAGATCACAGCAGCAAGAATCTGGATTGAATTATATTGACCAAGGATCTTTGTTGTGTCATGGACCCCTTTGGCAGGCTGAAGTCTCAGAATTGTTTTTAAATGTTTTAAAATAAAGTGCACAGGATTACAAAGGAAGGCAATTATAATTTTTCTCCTTATTCAAGTGCACAGAACCCAGGCTAGATAGATAGATAGATAGATAGATAGATAGATAGATAGATAGACAGACAGACAGATAGATAGAGATATAAGAACCCTGATATAGACAGAATGAATCTCAAAGGAGGAGAGGTTAGGGGGTTCCATTCCTGCACCTAACCCAGCCTCAAGGAATGAAAGAAGTAACGATGCCTAGATAATAGCAAGAATATTAAAAGAAGAAATGAAGGCTGAAGGAAGATTTGTTAATGGCCCAGGAGATTCCAGAGGGTACAATGGTAAGGAAGGGCAGGGGACAGATAATTAATCTACTTCTTAGTTACCATAAAACCTTTTTTGAAGGTAAAGTGCTAAAGAAATGAAAAAATTCTAAAGCATTACCACATGAAATTATGAAATTCAATAGAGGGTATCTTTTAAATTACATCATCACCGTGGGTTCCAAAAGAACCCAAAACCTATTATACAATGAATTCTTCATCCCAGGGAATGGAAGGGAAGGAAACTAAGAGCAAATAATAAAAATGGTAATAATATAGTAGCTGACATTTACATGGCACTTTACACACATCATTGCATTTAATCTTCCCAACGCTCCCCCTACCCTGTGAGATAGACAGAAGTTATTACTATCTCTATTTTATGGACAGGCCACCTGGGAGGAGCTGCAAAGACCCCATGAGAGGCAGAGGGAGAATTCAAACCTAGGTCCAAATCCAAGGCTTTTTCCAATAAAGTTTGAGAGCTACTAGGTATATAACATTTTCTTCATTGCAGTGACAGTTAAGACCCATCAGTATTAAAAAGTCTTAGGTCAAGCAATGAACCAGGCCAAACTTCTGGGTCTCCTGACTCCCAAAGGTGAGTGGTTTTGCCCATCAGGCTCTTCTGTCTGCCTCTCAGGAACATTATGCTCACTCAGCCTCTTAAGGAAAGGCTGACAGTAGAGCCTGCACCTGTGGGGGAATGATCAAGCTATGCTAAGATTTGAATAACTCACCTCATTAGTCCCTCCTTGAGAAGCATATGTGAATGTGCAGGTGTGCTCTCCCTAGAAAATAAAGGAGAAAAAATAAGTCTTCAGAACAGCAGGCAATGGGAAAACATAAAGGGCTGTTAGATCTCCCTGTCTTTTGCATCTCCTGCTCTTGAGCACAGGAGAAACTCAAATGCCTTTATTAGGCAAACTGCAATCAATTAACTCAATTATCAACACCAAGAAATTAGGGAGAAGAATATGACACAGGAGCCCAGTGAAGAATGAGATCTTAGAAGAATTCTCAAGCTGAAAGATAAATACCCTCTACACACTTTCTGATAAGATCATCCAATATAGGTGCCTTCAGTGACAGGAAACTCACTACCTCCAGGGGCAAACTATGTCATTTTATTTTTGGGCAATTTTAAATTGTTAAGAGACCTTTTCATGCTGAGCTGAAATCTCTCTCCTTATCATTTCTGGTCCTCCCTCCTAGTTACCTTAAAATGGCTCAATCAACAATATACTCATGCCTTCCTTCCCCAGAATTATCCAAACTATAGCTCTGAATGCATTTCATTCAACTGGGACTCTGTATTCTCCTCTTGTATGAACCTTGGTATATGGGCTCAATACCCATAGATTTGAGGAAGATTAAGTATCTGTTATTTGTCCCAGTCAGAGCATACCTAGAATTATTAGGCACAGTTCTGGAAGTCACATTAAATGCATTGATAAGGCAGAACCTATAAGGCTGTTACTATTATGCTCATCCTAACAGCTAAAGAAACTGAGAAAGAAAGGCAATAAATGACTTATCCAGGGTCACACAGTTAATGACTGAGGATGGATTCCAAGACAGGACTTCTTAACTCCAGGTCCATTACTTAATCCCCAGGCCATCTAGCTGTCTAAGAAGTACAATAGCTCCCTTACTGACTCTAGATAAAATGCAAACTCCTTTGTTCGGAATTCAAAGTCTTTCAAAAATTGGGTCCACCTTATTCTTCCAGAAATTTCCCTTTATATCCTCTCTTACACTCTGTGAACTTGTTAAACTTGCCTAGTGATGGTGCCTGTACACAACATCCCCTCTCTCACCTCTGCCTTTGTACAAGCTGCTTTCCCACCTAAATCTCTTGGAGCCTCTACCTTCCTTTAAGGATTAGTTCATAAGCCAGTTCCTATATTTCCTGAACTCCCTCATTTGCTAGTGTTTCTCCTCCATCCCCCCAAAAAGAATTTTTTATTTACATATCTGTATATAAGCTTTACTCTCAATCGAATAAAAATTCCTTAAGGACAGGAATTTTGCTTTTGCATTCCTAGTGCATAGCACTGAGTACTGCATATAGTACATACGTAATCACTTACTGAAGTCGACTGATGTGGTAGAGGATTCCTACTTCAGGGAAAAAAGGAAAGCTGGGATTTCTCTCTTCTTTACTGTCCATGCTACACTGTGGCATACAAAGGGATCTACTTAGCAGGAGTGTAAAGACTATTCTGAAGGGATCTACTTAGCAGGAGTGTAAAGACTATTCTAACAGTCCTAACCCGCTCTTAATGTGACCTTTTGGAGGTGATAACTTCCCTGAACCTTGGTGGTGCCAGGAGTCTACTTTTGAGAATACCAGGGCAAGGTTCTGTAAGAGTGTAAGAGGCTGTAACACAATATATCTGCCAAGACCCCTCCTTCCTCTAAGATCCTGTGATGCTCCCATGGCTCCAGATTAAGGGGTTCTGGATGGGAGGCCTCCCCGAGTCACTGCACAAAAGATCCTAGTGCCACCAGCACTGTAGAGCAGAGGCCCTGGGACTAGATCTGGTGCCCCTAGGATCCCTGCCTTGGGAACTTCTTACCTCCCTTCTCTCTTCTTCATCTCAAAGCACTTGGTCCTCTTTTTATCACAACACAACTACAAGTTGGGCTCTGGGCTAGGTAAGAAGTCAGGCAGTCCCTGTCCTCATAGAATTCACAGTTCACGACCATAATTTGTTTCATTTAATTTTTGTAATCTTGTGAGGGGAGGTAGGCAAAGCAGCAGTCATTGATAATTTTTATAGAGAAATGAATCTGGACTAAATGCTGGGGAGACATAGACAACATTTAAATAGTCCCTGTCCTTAAAGAGTTTACATACTAACAGGAGACCACATGTAGGTTTATAAGAATATAGATAATACAGGCAAAATGAACACAAGGGATTTGGGAGAGGACACTAAGATGTAGGTGCCCGTACAAAGCATAATCTTCAGAAAAAGAAAAGAGCAGGGTGATAAGTCGCTCTGTGGAAGAGGACCAGGCCTGGAGTCAGGAGGATTTGGATTCAAATCTGGTCTCAGATACAATGGCACCCTGGGCAAGTCATTTAGCCCCAACTGTCTAGTAACCAATATTTAGTATCAATACTAAGACAGAAAGTTAAAAAGAGAGAGGGAAAAAAAAAACAGGGATTTCAAGAAGAGATAAGAAATGAATGTGCACTCTGGGCCTGTCAGACCATCTGTCTAATGCAAAGACACAGATGGGAGAGAGATGGAGAAAGGAGAGGGAGAAATGAGAATGTACTGGACCAAATAAGAAGCTAAAGTGGTGGCTGTATGAGAAAAAGAACTAAAAGAGATAACATGGAGAGACAAATGTTTCTTTTAAAACAGAGGTCAAATGACATCTAGCCAGTGGCAAGGTCAATATTAGTCTAATTTATTCTCCCAGCACAGACACAATGTTACACATACAGGAGATACTTAATGATTGTTTAGTTTTCATTTGAATTCCAAGTCCAATATTCTTTCTACCAAGACTATTATTTTAAGCACTTCTCAGATTAGACTATACTCTATTTGCCTGGGTTATCTTCTCTACCTGACCCGGCATGTGGATAGGGAGTTCAATTCTCTCAGTATCTTCCTCTATGCCTACATACAGTAGGGGTTTAATATGGGCATATGTTAACTCAACCTCCTACTTACTTTGGGGTTTGTCCATCTTTGCCATCCCTTTAACGAGACACTCTCTATGGAGCCACTTTATGTCCCAACTGTGTTTTTGTAATGGCTGGCTGTCCCTCTTTCCTGCAATTTTCTGTCACCAGGCTGCCCTGATTTCGTTCAAGTCCTGGATAAATGATGATCTTCCACAGAAAGCCTTGCCCAACCCTACTTAATTTTGGTGCCTTTCCTCTGCTGGTTATTGCCTATTTGTCTTGTATATTGCTTGTGTACCCATAGTTACTTGCATATGGTCTCTCCCATCGGACTGTGAATTTAAGGCAAGGACTGTCTTCCTCTTTTTTAATTCCGGGGGCTTAACACAGTGTCTTGACACGTAATAGCAGGCACTTAAATAAAGCTTACAGACTGAATGACAGGTGGAAGGGGCCTCCGGACAAACATGTCAAGGGTGGAAGGGACCTCGGGAGAGATGTCGGCCTGGCGGAGGGGGGGGGCGGTTTGGGTACAAATCCTGCCGGAGCTGGAGATGCCATCCCCGCCCCGCCTCCAAATAGGCGCCGCTCGCGGCCTACCCCACCAACCGCCCCGACCCAGGCCTCCGTACCGCCTTGGCGTGACTCTGCGAGAAGGAGTGCACCACCCCGCCGGGCCGCACGTCAAACTCCACGGCGTGGTCACCGTCACTACCGCCCGCTGCAGCCGCCGCCGCCGCCGCCGCCGCCAAGAGCAGGAAGAGCGAGGCCCAGTGGCGTGGGCCGGGGGCGCCGTTGCAGCCATGGCCGATGGGCGCCGCCATTCGGGCCGGAGGTTGGGACGGAAGGAGACGCCGACGGGGCGCCGAAAAGGACAAGTAGCGCGGACCGGAGAGATAGCGCCACGTCAGAGCCCGCTGTGGTCACATGACTAAGTCCCTCCACCTCAGGCCTCTGCCCGGCCGCCATCTTGGGCGTGATGGAGGTGACCTTAAGCTAGGGGCTTCAGAGCGGACTTTTTGGCCTGGTCTGTCCTGCGCTTAGATTGGGAGATGAAGGGATGGGTGTGGGAGGTCTACCCTTGGGACTTGTAGCGGGGTTGTCCTGCTCGGTAAAACGTTCCCTGTATCTGCACTTCATTTCAATGAAAAAACCGGATGTGGACCCGGGACAGGAGAAGCTCCGCCCACATACGCGCTCTTCCAGTACCCATTCCATTCCCTGCTCTGCCGTTACGTCACGTTCCGTGCGATTACGTCACGTTCCCCTATTTTTCTTTCTATATAAAGTGTCAAACATGGGCCCTTGCTGAATTGGGATTCCTTCGTAAATTGCTTTCTATATGCAAGACCTGTGTTGGGCTATAAAGTCATTAGCACCCCTTCCATAAAGTCACTTTGCATTACCTCATTTGCTTAATTGTATACCAGATAGACTTGTATACTTACTCGAATTTCATGTCAGAAATGGAAAGTTGAAAACTCTGACTGCTGTTTACAGCCTTTGTTATTTTGGGCAAGCCATGGCATGCCGGGCCTGTTTCTCATTTGCTGTAAAATGGGGAATTTGGGAGTAGGCGACTTCTGGGTCTCTTGGGGCTTTCAAGCCTCAAACAGGATGTAGGAACTGTTTCATTTTTGTTTCTGTTACCCCAGCAACCCATCACACTGTCTTGGACATATTACATGCTTAAATCAAGGCTTGTTAAATTGGACTGAATTGGAAGACATAAAACACAGACCCTGCTCTCTAGAAGCTTACATTGAATTAGTCACCCTCCACCTCCCAACAAATGGCCAAAGATTGTAATTAGACAGATTTCTAGGGGAGAAATCCAAACTATATATAGTCATATTTTTTTAATGCTCCAAGTCATTAATAATTTTGTTGTTCAGTCCTGTCCAACTCTTTTGTGACCTCATTTGGGATTTTCTTGGCTGTGGTTTTGATGAGGTAGTGAGGGGTAGTAATAGGAACAAGATACTCATGCTCTAAAATTTTATATTTCTCACTAGTTAGCCCTATAATTTGCAGTATTAGTCAAGCATGAGTTGCAAATTGATCAGTTACCCACTCTGTGTACTAGGTCTGTAATATTCTATATTGGGCATCAGTTTTGTGCCTATTCATATTGTTATTTACTTTAGTTCAGAACTGTAAGATATAATTAATTACCTATAAGGGTCCTCCAGGGTACCCCATTCTCCCCACCACCACCACCACCACCTTATTCTTATTCCAGAAGGGTATTGAAACTTTTCCCACAATGGCAAATGATGACAAGGTGGACAATGGGGGAACAAGGGATTTGCACACTGGGGACTCTGGCATTCCAGAAGAATCCCCCAAACCTGTGCATGCCTCTTATTCTCTATGACATAGGATAGCAAATCCAAAACCACACCTCCACTGGAATTTGGCCATGCCCATTTTTGCAGAGTATTGGGGAGAAGTGAAGATTTCTCTGGAATGGGAGATGACTAGCCCCCATACCTAATAAATAAGCTCACCCTTATCCAACAGAGGGTGGACGCTGCTACTCCACACCTGGAGAGCTGCTATTCCATTGCCTCCAAAGAGGCTACTCTACTAGCCCCCAGGCTTGTTCTTCAGCCCTAAAGCTACCTGGTTAGCCCCCAGACTATTTGCCCAGCTATTATACCACCATAAACCTCTTCTTCTTCAAATAAAATTCTTTTCTTACTTCTGGATTGAGTGGATTTTGAGTCTCCCATTCTTAGAGCAAAGCCCTGCTACAAACTTGGGTGTGTTTCTCCCACAAGAGTTTGCCATTTCCTTCTCCAAAAAAAAAATGAGGAATCTGAGTCAAACAAAATGAAAAGATTTGCTCAAGGTCACACAGTTAGTAAGTGAGGCCAGATTTGAATTCAGGAAGATGAGAGGCAGGCAGGGCTCTATCCATTGAACTGCCTACCTGCCCCTACTAATAATTAGAGAAATACAAATTAAAACAAGACAGGTTCCACCTCACACTAATCCCATTGGCAAAGCTGATTAAAAATAAATACATAAATAAATAAATGTTGGTTGGAAGAGCTCAAGAAAACAATCATTGAGGAAAGATTAGTGTGATTATAAATTGGTCCAGCCATTCTGGAACCATAATGTTACACAGCCATTAAATATCTGAGGCAAGATGCAATCTTAGTCCTTCCTGGTTCCCACATCCAGCATTCCATCCCCTGCACTTAGTAGCTATCTCAGTCTAATAGAGGAAAGAGTGGGGACAGGGAGGTTAGTTAGAAGGCTATTGCAATATTCCAAACCAGAAGTAATAAGGGTCTTGACTAGATGATTTCTGTGTGAGTAAAGAGAAGGGGATGGATACAAGAAATACGGTGGCAGTTAAGTCCGTAGGACTTGACAAGTCAATTAGATATGGGGAATCAAAGACAGAAGAGTCAAATGGGTTTTGAGCTTGGATGATTGAGAAGATGGTACAAATAGGAAAGTCTGAAAGTGAGGATAGGTTTCGGGGGAACGGTGATAAATTCTATTTTGGATACCACGAGTAGCCAGCCAACAAGGATTTAAGTGCTCGCTGTATGCCAGATACTCTGCTATGAAGAAAAGCAAAAACACAGACCCTGCTGTCAAGGAGAAGGCAACATACAAATAACTACACATGAGTTGTTACACAGAGTAAATGGTAGGTAATCTGAGGTGATTAGCAGCAGGGGAAGGCAAGGTAACAAGAACAGCTTTCTGCAGAAAGTAGGATTTGATTTGTATCTTGAAAGAAGCTAGGAAGTGGAGAGGAAGAGGGAAAAGAATGCTGGCATGGGAAATATCTAGTAAAAAGACAGGAGAGTTGGGAAATGGATGAATTGTTATGCAGAAAGTACAACAAGAAGGCTAGCATTGCTAGATTAAAAAGAGGATCAAATATAAGAAGACGGGAAAGTAAAAAGTGGGCAGGTTAGGGCTTTAAATGCCAAATGGAGTATTTTATATTTGAATTGGAGAATTAATAGGGAGCCATCGGAGTCTATTTAGGGTGATAAATCAGAACTAGGCTTCAAGAAAATCACTGAGGGGGCAGCTGGGTAGCTCAGTGGATTGAGAGCCAGGCCTAGAGATGGGAGGTCCTAGGTTCAAATCTGGCCTCAGACACTTCCCAGCTGTGCGACCCTGGGCAAGTCACTTGACCCCCATTGCCTAACCCTTACTATTCTTCTGCCTTGGAGACAATACACAGTCTTGACTATTGACTCCAAGACGGAAGGTAAGGGTTTAAAAAAAAATCACTGAGATGAGTTGGAGTGGGGAAAGACAAGGTAGAGAGACCAATATCAGACAGTTCAGATATAGAGTGATGAAGGCCTGCATCACAGTGGCAGCTTGTAAGAGGAGAGAAGGGGCCATATGGAAAGATGTTGGGAAGGTAGAAATGATGACATTTAGCAATAATAGATTGGATGTGAGAGAATATAAGTGAAGAGTCAAGGATAATAGAGATTGTGAAAATTAATGACTAGGAAGATGATGTTCTCCCTTGAGAGTAGTTGGCAAGTTCAGAAGAGGGGAGTTTTGGACAAATTGAGTTTGAGGTACCTATGGGACATTCATAATGTTCAAGTTCAAAAGGCAATGAGTTTGGAGAGAATGGCATTCAGGAGACTAAGGCTGGGTTTATTGATGTGGTTATCTCTACAGAAATAATTGAACCTTGGGAGCTGATGAATTCCAGTAATATAGGAGAGAAGAAGACAAAAAAGGCTTCAAATGCCCAGGAGAGAGACTTGGGGAACACCCAAGATTAGTGGGAATGATTTGAGCAAATATCCAGCAAAGGAGCTTAAGAAAGAATGTTCTGATCTATTGGAGGAGAACCCAGAGACAGTGGGGTCAAAAAAACCTCAAGAAGAAAATATTCTGTGGAAGAAAATGACTGAGAGTATTAAAGGCTGCAGAGAGATCGAGAATGAGTTTTGAGAAAATTAGATTTGGTAATGAGGAGATCATTAATGACTAAGGAGTGATTTCTGTTGAATTATATATATATATATATATATATATATATATATATATATATATATAATCTAGCTCTTGCTAGATTGCAGAGGATTTAGAAGTGAGTGAAATACAAAAATGGGGCATTTTTCTCTACTATTTTGAGGAATGGGAGATGTATAGGATGATAGTAGGGATGATCAGATCAAATAAGAGTATTTTAGGAATGGGGGAGACTTGCATGTGTTCATAGGCAGTAGAGAAGTAGCCTGCAGATAAGAAGAGACCAAAGATTAGTCAGAATGGAGATAGTGGGGGGCAATCTTCTGAAGATAGGATGAGATCAGTCATGCAGGTGCAGGAATATTCTTTGACAATAAAAAGGGGTATCTCTTCAGGTGCAGTCAGGTGGAAGGAAAAGATATCCAATTCCAGAGGAAGTGGATGGGAGGGGCTCTTGTTGAATGGCTTCAGCATCATTTGTTTGTTTGTTTATTTATTTATTTATTTGTGAAGTATAAGAATTCCTCAACTGAGAGAGTGACAGGAGGGGAGAAGGTACCTTAAAGGCTTAAGGGAAAAGGTTTTGGTATAACTGCTATGGTGCATGGGGAAGTATAAAAGGATTGTTTTGTAGTATTGAGGACTCCAGGTAAGTTTACAGAACATAAATTTGTATGGTCTCAGAATAGCTTCATGCTTTTCTGCAGCTCCATTTTGCAGCCCATGAATGGGGGAGCAAAGGTAGAGGATTGTGGGAGTAATCCAGAGTAGAGACTTGGCAAGGTGAAAGGATGGGTAGGTGTGAGATGGGAATGTGATTTTAAAAGAAGAAAGGAACAAAAATTTATTTAGTACTACTCTGTGCCATGCACTGTGCTAAGTGCTTTCCTAATGTCATCCCATTTGATTCTTTTTTTTTTAACCCTTACCTTCCATCTTGGAATCAATATTATGTATTGGTTCCAAGGCAGAAGAGTGGTAAGGGCTAGGCCATGGGGGTGAAGTGACTTGCCCAGGGTCACACAGCTGGGAAATGTCTGAGGCCAGATTTGAACCTAGGCCTGGCTTTCAACCCACTGAACTACCCAGCTGCCCCCATACCATTTGATTCTTACAACCACCCTGGGAGATAAATGCTATTGTTACTCCCAATTTACAGTTGGGCAGACTGAGGCCCATAAATTAAATGACTAATGATCTAAAATTAAGTCTTCCTGACTCCAAGGCCAGTGTCTCTGATTATCCTTTGAGGAATAGGGACTGGTTTTTGTTGAATTAAGAGTAAATGACCAGAGGATGAGAAAGAGAGAGAAAGAGAGGGAGATTAAGCAGGAGAGACAGAGAGACAGAGAGAGAGATTAAGCAGGAGAGAGAGACAGAGAGAGAGATTAAGCAGGAGAGAGAGACAGAGGGACAGAGACAGAGAGAGATTAAGCAGGAGAGACAGAGAGAGAGAGATTAAGCAGGAGAGAGACAGAGAGAGACTAAGCAGGAGAGAGAGAGAGAGAGAGAGAGAGAGAGAGAGAGAGAGAGAGAGAGAGAGAGAGAGACAGAGACAGAGACAGAGACAGAGACAGAGACAGAGACAGAGAGAGAGAGGGAGGGAGGGAGAGAGGGAGGGAGGGAGAGAGCCAGAGACAGAGAGAGCCAGAGACAGAGAGAGCCAGAGACAGAGAGAGAGATTAAGCAGGAGAGAGACAGAGAGACAGAGAGACAGAGACAGAGACAGAGAGAGATTAAGTAGGAGAGACAGAGAGAGAGAGATTAAGCAGGAGAGAGGGAGGGGGGAGAGAGAGAGAGACAGAGAGAGAGAGAGAGAGAGAGAGAGACAGAGAGAGAGACAGAGAGAGAGAGACAGAGACAGAGAGAGAGAGACAGAGAGAGACAGAGACAGAGACAGAGACAGAGAGAGAGAGGGAGGGAGGGAGAGAGGGAGGGAGGGAGAGAGCCAGAGACAGAGAGAGCCAGAGACAGAGAGAGCCAGAGACAGAGAGAGAGATTAAGCAGGAGAGAGACAGAGAGACAGAGAGACAGAGACAGAGACAGAGAGAGATTAAGTAGGAGAGACAGAGAGAGAGAGACAGAGAGAGAGAGACAGAGACAGAGAGAGAGAGACAGAGAGAGAGAGAGAGAGCGCAGGGGTAAGGTCTGGGAGGAGATAGGAATAGGATCCATTGCATTACATTCCACAAGTAATGTCTTTATGCCAGGCATCGGGGGAACAAAGCCAAAGATAAAAGCTTTACTCCACGACTTCACCAGATCAAGGGCACAGAGGAGGTGGGGGAAGCTTGAAGATGAAGGCCTGGACAGGTGGAGATTTAGGAGAGATGAGGGAACTTACATGGCTGGGAAGGCTTCACTTCCTCAGTCAATGAGGGGAAGAAAATGGAATTAGGGGACATGACAGAGATTGGAACAATTGCTCTAGGTAGTGAACTAGGGAATCTCTAAGATGAGTAAGAGGATTGTCGTTTGAACAAAGCATTTTCTTCACAGCCATCATGCAACATGCCCTTCAAATAGAGCAGGAGTTCAGGTTTTCTGGCCTAGGGGTCATAAAGGAAAGGATATCTTCTTTCTTATGAAGGCCCTTCCCTTCTCTTCCCTACCTATACCTTAATCCTTAGAGCCAGTAACAACTCTTCAATGAAGTTGGGTTTTTTCCCTGCCTTTTCCTTCTCCTCTCTCCTCCTACCTACATACTTGAGGATTTTTTCTTTTTCTTTGTAACCCATACCTCCCATCTTAGAATCAATACTGTATATTGGCTCCAAGGCAGAAGAGTGGTAAGGGCTAGGCAATGGGGGTTAAGTGACTTGCCCAGGGTCACACAGCTAGGAAGTGGCTGAGGTCACATTTGAGCCCAGGACCTCCTGTCTCTGGGCCTGGCTCTCAATCCACTGAGTCACCCAGCTGTCCTCCATAGGGACTTTCTGAATCAGAAATGGAGGTCACGTCTGGTACATAACATTCATTTTGCAAATCCTTTTTAAAAGTTCACTTTTTTCCTAGCACCGGGATGTTCTATTAAAGCCGGCATGTATACTCACCAGAGAGCTGGGTCCCATATTCTTAGTGTTAACCATAGGCTGCCTTGTGATCTGGCAGCCTTCGAAGATCCTGGGTTTGAATTCTGGTTCTGCCACTTAAGCGCTAAGTAAGATACAACTTTGGGCCTCAATTTCCTCATCCATAAAATGAGAGGGTTGGACTTCCGACACATGGGATACAACTTCTCATTTCTAGTCCCACCACCCTACGATGACCTTTCGGTCTGCTGTTACTACTCAACCCTCATCTATCCCTCAACTGTTCCTCGGCATTCCCCATCTCAAGGTGACTCCATCGTCTTATCCACCACAGTCCCCCTAGAATGACCCGGGAAAGGGTCTGGTACTAAGTAAAGTGCTTTGTAGGCACCTGGTCATGAAAGACGGGAAAGAGAATGAACAGGCTGGTTGGGCCTGATGCTCTCTTGGTTCTCTTACAACTAAGACATGGAATTAAAAGATATTTAGAAGGCTGGAGAGAGAGGAGATCCTAGGGAAGAGTTAGTTCTTTTTTTTTTTTATAGAAAATGAACCTGAGGCTCAGAGAGGGGAAAAAACTAGTTCGAGGTCATATGATGAATGAATGAAGCATTTATTAAGCGCTTGCTATATGCAAAGCTAAGTATTGGAGATACAAATAGGAAAGGAAGATAGTCCCTACCCTCAAGGAGCTCACAGTCTAATGGAGGAAAGAATACATCTGGAAGTCAGAGGGAAAAGTCCCATGTTCCTTAGGGTGCGGCCCCAAAGCAGATCTTAACGCCTCTTTTTTAATGTCGTTTCTGCTGATAAAAATCATGCCATTGTCCGATGTTGAACCATGACAGTACCAAGGACGAGCTTTCTTTCCTGGGTCTTCAGGAGATGCGAGTTGTAGCACCTGAAGGAGCACTTGGTTTCCAGGCTGCACCGACGATCACTGTGGACGCTGGACTAGAAGCACTGCTGTTCCCAAGTCTGGGTCCAGGGCCCAGGGCTGTCTTCATCAGGGTCCAAAGGGAGAGGCTATCCAAAGAGGGGTGACTTGACTTTCCTCTCCCTCCGGGTGCCTTACTTCAGCCAGCTGGCCTGCCTGGTGAGTGGCAGGCAGCTGGTATGGATGGCTGGCCACCACTCCACAGGAGTCACTTTCCTGGACAGTGGCTGAAAAGTCTGGACTGGAAACCAGACTAGTTGGGGGGCAGGTTATGGAGGGACAGCAGTGCTGCCACTCTCAGAGTTCCTGTATCTATCTGTCTGTTAGTGGCAGTTGGTCAGCAGCAATTGCTTATGGGGATGAGGATCATAGGTCCATTTTCCACAATTTCTTCCCTCAGTGGCTATGGCGAGACTGGGCTGGAAGAAAGTCTGGTAGATCAAGGCCACATCATTCCCAAAGGCTCCTGGTCTTAGACTGCTTCAGGGGGTAGAGGGCAAGAATGGCAGTCAAGGTGGTCAGGTGGTTTGACTTGACCAAGTTAGAATCTTGCCTCAAACATTTACACAGTGACAAAGTCAGGATTAGAATCCAGGTCTCAAAGCATTTGAGGTCCAGCAGTCTTCCCTTTCTCCACAATTTAACCTAATCTAGTGTCTAACTACCTTTGGAAGTTGCTGGATGTCTGGAAGACAACTGCCTCCATCTATTGCTGTCACAACTGGTTAATTGAAAGTTTCAGTCAAACCCAGTTAGGGCAAATTGCTGTAATAAAATGTCTTCATTACAGGTTATACTATGTTTATAATGTTCCCTGGAACACAGGGCAGGTACCTCTGACTGTAAAAAGGTTGTTACCTTGCCTTCCAACGGAAGACTTGGGTTCCAATTCTGGCTCTGTGACTTAAAGGCCTTGAGAGCCTCTCTCAGGGCCTATTTCCTCATCTGTAAAACGAGGGGGCTCATCAGAGTGACCTCAAGGTCTCTTCCAGTCCTAAGATTCTCTGGCTTCCAGTTCACTGCTCTGTGTGAGAAGCACAAGGAATAGAAAGAATTTGCCCTTCTTAAAACTTTATCAAAGGCACTGTTGGTTTGAAGGTCAGCAGGTCAGTCATTGCTGTGCAGTTTACTGATGGAGGCAGCAGATCCTCCAGATGGGACATGCTAACCATGTCTGGATGGGCGGCACCTTCTTTAACAAGAAGAGGAAGCTGTTCCCTTGCAAAAATAGCAGACGCACTGAAACAGGAGATGGGCCTCTCTCTCATCTACCATAATAGCCAACATCTGACACAGGCTATTCATAGTTTCTAGGCTCTCTGGCTGGAAAGTCCTTTCGCCATCATTTCATCCAATCCCCTCATTTTAGAGAGGCACAAGTGGAGATCCAGAGAGTTAATGTGACTTTCCCAGGTCACAGAGGAAATGCTCTACTTTAACTCCAGCTCCTTTCATTCCAGTTCCAAAGTTCCTTCCTCCCAGTTTGGCAAGGGGTCAGGTTGGGGTTGTCCTCCCAAACCTGCTCACACACACCCCACTCCTTCCAGTTACATGGAGAGGCCCGACCCACCTGAATCTTCGCTTCAAAGAACACTCCACCAGATGCTAGGCTGCCATTTGTAATATTTTTAATGAGTTGCTACGTCTTACACTCATAATTATAAAAGAATAAGAATCCACAAAAATATTTTCTTTTCATAATACGCACTTAAAATACTCGGGCAAAGTAGATGTGGTTCGTTTACTTTTCTTTAACGCCCCTGGCGGAACTCTTGGCTGGGAAGGCAGGTGGGAAGGGGAAGGGATTACCCTGAGGTGGGATGGTTCTAATTCCCAACCCCGGACGCGTGATTCACGTGAGCTAGGTGAACAAAGATGCATTTCAGGAGAGATGGCGAGGGAGAACAGTCACTGACCTGCAGAGAACTGAAGCCCAGCAAATATTTCAGTGCATGCCTAAAAGCTCAGGGAATGGTACTGGGGAGGAGGGGAGAGGCTGATGAAAAAGAACCAGAGAGGAAACAGGACAGGAAACATAAATATTCATTTCATCTCATCTAGGAAAAAATCCTGAATGACACTCCTGGCGCCTCTGGGCAGATGCCCCATCCTAGAGGCCAAGATACCTGCTGGCCATGTTCTGCCCATTCTGGGGAACAGAAGAAGAGCGAGTGCTCTGAGCCATCCCAACAGCCCTAAGCAGCCAGGCCACCCCTCCAACAGCCCCAGATAAATCTCTCAAGCTGCCCAATCATAGGTAAAAGCCCCAATCATGAAGAAACCAAGTGTGGAGGAGGGAAAGACCACGTGCCTAGGTCCCAGATGTCTGCTCCTATGCTGTTTGTCTCAGGGGACCAGAAGCAGGTGGCCAATCAGTAAGCCACAGCCTCCTGGCTTAAGGCAGCTTTCCTAATCTCATCTCAGCTCTGGGTGCTCCTCCCTCTCCCCCCACCAAACTCCAGCCACTTCAAGGCTTTTATCTCATTCCCCACCAGAGAGCTGTAAAACAGGTAGGAGGGAGATGCAGAAAGGGAGCCTTGGTGGAGATTGGCCACTGTCTTTCAGTCCTGGGATCCAAGAAGTAGGAGCCAAAATAGAGGGACGTTAAAAAAAATGACAAGCATCAGCTGGCAATGGAGGGCAATTCCACAGGGGTGAGTCAAGGGAGGAGGCACCATTCCAAGCATCCTTGGCCCCTTCCCCATGCTTGGGCCAGGCGATGGGGAGCCAGGAGGTGGGCCGCTGGCCATTTGTGCTCTGGATAAGAAGGCTATTAGGGGTCAGAGGTGAGCTGTCAGTGTTCCATGGGTCTGGCCGAGACCGTGTGCTCAGAGGTATTCTTGTAGAAAGTGCAGCAGTGTGATTTCGTAGTGCTCTCCTGACTCAGGGCAGCGAATACTGTGTCTCTCATTGGGGTAGATCTGTGTGGGAGACAGAAGGAGCTCATTACTGTACTCGCTTGTGTCTGTCTCCAGGCACCAACTTGACTTAGGAATGGTTGAAAAAGGAGCTCTTAGCACAAAGACAAAAGAGGTCTCTTTGATTGCATCAGCCTTGCTCCCTACCCCTCATGAATCACAAAGTCCAGGACATCATCCTACTTTCTTCAGGACCCTTCTCTATCCCCTGACATCTCTAGTATCACAACCCCAAGGGTCCAGATTCCTCTAGTTCTCCACACTCTCACCAGCAAAATCTGCTTTTGGCTATCACTGGGGGCGTGGGGGTGGAGGGTGGTTGTAAGGGAAAGCTGATAAGTAAATTCACACTAAAGTGTAAATGGTTGCTTTAAGAAAGTTTCCCTAAAAATTAGCCCCAAAGGAAAATGATCTGTCTCAAGAGGAAAGGGGCTCTCCCAATGCAGCAGATCTCCAACCAAAATCTGGATGACCTTTTGTTGGATGTGTGGCAGAGACTATTGTTCATGAGTTGGAGGCAGGTGGTCACTCCCAACACTACAATTTTATGTCTAATAAATGCTTCCTGAGGTCATCTGTCTTAAGAAACGAATCTCAAACAGTAGGATTTCAGGCTGCAGACATATACTTTGTAAGAAGTGACAGGGGAAAGAGGATTTCTTGGGTAGGGATGTTTTCTTAGCACTCTTCAAGTCATGCAGTGAGCAGCTGTGAGGTGGAAAGAGTGGTGGACTAGGAATAAGAGGACCTGGACTGAATACATCCTAGCTGTGTGACTTTGGGAAAGTCCCTTAACCTGTCCAAACTTCTATTCCCTCACCTGCCAAATGGAATAAGTGAAGAGCTGCCTGCTCCCTCAAGCTCTTGTGAGGATCAAATGAAAGAAGGAGCCCAGAAGAGTTTCTGAACAATAAAGCATAACAGAAATGTGAATGATTAACTCCCCCACTCTGCCTGAGGTCAAGGACGGCCTCCATGTGAAAATGATCCTCCAGGCACCCGCAGTCATGCTAATGGAGGTGGCAGCATGTTGGCCCAAAGGACATAGGAGAAATACCATGCCTTCATTTACTAAAAAAGCAGTTTCTTGTTATTTCTTAAATTAAAAAATTTTTTTTTAAATTAAAATTTTAGAATTTGTTCTACAAGCCTTAAAACATTCTATCAAAGGGAACTATTATTCTTTTTCACACTGTGAGTGGGCAAGGCTCTTCTTCAAGAACAGAGTAAGTGGGTAATACCAACTGCTTGGGCACAACTCCTTTGAGGGAATGGCTGTAGTCTAAGGGGCTTGGCAGAGGCTGGAGGGGGCCAAGAGGTAGAAGGAAAAGGTGAAGGTAAACATGAGAAGAGGAAATGAGCACAAGAGGCTCTTTCCTCTCCATGAACCCCTTTCTCCTATGTAAAATGGGGATGTATTCCCTCCTTCCCAGAGCTAAGTAGAGAATGAAGGCTAGCAAACCTTCAGAAATGGCAGCTGTTCCTGTAAAGGCAGCATTCTGCCTATCCTAGCCCAGGCACAGGGTCAGAGGACTTGGAGTTGGAAAGCATTTGAGAAACAACCTCATGTCAACTTGCTAATGGAAAGGCCCATGGAGGGAGTCCCCTTCTCTCAGCCTCCTGGCAGTGGAAAGGACACATGGACTGAGGGCCCACATCCCTATTCTTGCTCTGTCCTTGGGCACATCACTAGATAGCTTGAAGGGGCCTAGACCAAGGTCCTCTCTGTTAGCCCTTCCAGTTCTGAAATCCTATGACATAGTGAGTGAGCTGTGGTCCTACCCTGGCACCTCCCAGAATGACAGTGGAAATGCTCACCAGCCCACACTCACCTGCAGCTGGTAGGGCTTTCCAGCCCGGATTAGCTGGGAAACGAGGAAGTTTGTGTGGAAAAAGTGCACATTTTCATCCAGGAAACCGTGGAGGATCAACAAGCGATTTGGCCTGGAAAAGAAAGTATAGATGAGAGCCTCTACCCCAGGGGACAGACCAACCTTCTCACCTTGGGGCTAGGACCCAAGCACCCAAACATCTCTCTCTGGCAAGCCCCTTAAACAGGAATGTGAAGTACATTTCATCAAGGTTTATTAGGGAGTTAAATATTTACTGAATACTCTATCATAAAGGTATTTTTGTTTGTCAAACTAAAAAAAGACTCGATTTTTAAACTTAATTCAAAAAATTAACTAAAGCTTACTTTTAAAATATACACTTTAAAAACAAGGTACAAAATACTGAAGTTTTAAAAAAGAAATTAGGGTAAAGCACAATAGATAGAAAGCCGGGCTGGAGATGGGAGGTCCTAGGTTCAAATCTGGCCTCCTAGCTGTGTGACACGGAGCTAGTCACTTAACCCCAAATGCTTGGCCCTTACTGCTTTTCTGCCTTGGATAAGGAAGAGAAACCAGCTGCTGAGCTAACAAAGTGGAGCTAGCCCTTTCCTGAGCACAAGCTTCCTTTAAGTATCAAACACAAGACAGGAAGGAGGTGGTGATGTAAAAAAAGCATGTGGCAAGAGAGCGAAACTCTTCAATCAGCGACAGCTAAGTCTAGAAGAGGGGCTTCCCTCCTTTGCCCTAAGAATCAGGTAAGCCCGGGGCTCATGTCCCAGTTCTAACACTATGAGCACCTGGGAAGGCCTTCATGTGCCTGAGATTCCTCATCAGCAAAACGAGGATGAGGCAGCCGTGTCAAAGAGAGAAAACTGGCCCTAAAGTTAGGAATGCTGGGGCATAAGTTCTGCCCTCTGACACAAACGAGTCACAAACTCTCAGAGTCCCAAGCAAGTCCCATGTTACAGGCAGACTGCCAATCTGCCCGGAGAGAGATTTCCATACCAGGTGTTCTTCCCATGAAACCACAGGTCCACCGCCCCTAAAAATGGAGATACTGCTGTTTCTCTAACTGCCTCACAGGATTATATGTAAAGCACCAAATAGTTCCAAGACAACTTACAGATCTAATTATTAACAGGGATTTGCTGAGCACCTGCTTATATATACAATGCCTCCAAAAGGTCAGAGGTCATCTAATCCAACTGCCAATTTTATAGATATGAGGAAACTGAGGTCCAGAGAATGGGGAAGAGCATGCCCAAGGGGATGTGAAAAGCCACAGGAGGGGGTAGAAATAGTGAGTTCTATGGAAGCTCTAAAATCACTTAGGCCTCAAGGACTGGGAAAGAGAGGATCAAGAAAGGCTTCCTAGAGAAAACAGTCCTTTGAGCTGGTTTGTACAGCGTACCTGGATAGGTGGTGCTTTGAAGGAAGAGGCCTGGGAGTGCAGGGGTGACCAATCTAGTCAATGAGACTAGCATGATTAAAAGCCCACAGTTGCTTTGAAAGGACATTGATCAGATCAAGATGGCTAAAGCAGAGAGCCTGTGTAGAACTGGGTTTGTTTTTTTTAAACCCTCACTTTCTGTCCAACAACTCTACGACAGAAGGGCAAGGGCTAAGCAAACAGGTTAAGTGACTTGCCCAGGGTCACAAAGCCATGAAGTATCTGAGCCCAGAGATAAGCCTAGGTCCTCTCAACTGTAGGCCTGGCACTCTCTACACTGCACTACCTAGCTGCCCCTTAGAACTGGGGTTCTTCACCCAGAGTTTGTGAATTTGCTTTTGAAACATTCTAATAAGCACATTTTATACAACTGGTTTCCTTTGTAATGTCATGTATTTTATTTTCTGCCTTTAAAAACACTGATTTTCAGAAAAGATCCTGGGGTCACCCAAAAGGTACAGTGTGAGGAAGGGTTCGGCATCTGGAACCCTAATCGTCCGGTTTCTAGAGGGGGTCTTCTAACCCACTTACTCATTAGGCAGTTTCTCCACATGCAATGCCACAGAGCCTGCCTCATAACCCTGCTGGTTGTTCTCTGGGACATCCATGTACCGCTCTGTATATCCAGTATCATAGGCCATCCAAACTGTGACTGGGGCACCCGCAATGGCAACCTGGCAAACAAGAGATGGGCAAGGACACAAGAAGCTAAGGTCATCCAAACCCAATACACCAGTCAATCTGCTGGCCCTCACGCTAAACCCAGAGAGACCCAAAGGAACAGTTTTTATAAAGCTTGACTACTGGGTCCATCAGTGGGCTGGTGGGGAGGAAGATGGGGGCCCTTAGACAGTTGGCTTTTGAGGCCCTCCCAGCAGCCAAGTCCCCACTATTTATTTATTTATTTGCCTTATTCTCGTCCCCCAACCCCAGCCACCTCCATAGGCCTAATGACCCCTCACCCAACTCCTCTCCACACCATTCCCCACCTCTGCCCATCTGAGGCCGGTGTCCCGGGTTCAGCCTTAAACACAAAGTTGCTGATGGGTTTTGTGAAGCCGGATGCGGTTCGTGGATCAGCAGTGGAGGGCAATGAGGAAAGAGGGCTCTTCCCCATAATACTGCTGCAGGGAGAAACAGCCAAGTAGCACGACCACCTCGCTGGCACGGGAGCTGCCCACGTTCCATCCCCAGCACACTAAGTTTGCAGAGCAGTACAGAAGGGCAGGGCAGGGCCTGGAACCGGTGTGGGGGGCACTCACCTTGAACACATGGGGCTTGTGAATCAGCCCCATGAGGGAAAGGAAGCCACCGTAAGACCAGCCATGGATGGCGACTCGATTCAGGTCGATGAAACCGTACTTCTCAGCCACAAAATGTAAACCTTCCACCTGGTCCTCTATTTCTACCTGACCCTGGGGAGCAGAGAAAGAAGAGTCAGGGGACCCATCTCAGTCAGCCAGCTACAGCAACTGTGCAAGGACACAGGCCCTTGGCACCAGCTGAACGGACTGCCCGAGGGCACACAGGCTTCTCTAGTGCCAGGCCTGTGCAACTCAAGTCTCTGGAAGCCCTCTTTTCCCATTTGATGCTGTAGAATAGTGCTGGACTTAGGCCAGGGGACTCTGTGTTCAAGTCCTGACTCCGTGGCTACCTACTTGTATGGCTTTAGATAAGCTGCTTAATATTTCCTGAGCCTCAGTATTCTAATTTCTGAAATGGGTAAAATTAACACTTACAAGGCTGACTTTCCAGAATTGTTTTCAGATTCAGTGCATAATGTGCTCTGTATAATAGGAAGTGCTACCCACCAACACAGAGCCAGGAGATCATGGATATCTGGGTCAATGTCCCTATTTTACAGAGGAGACCAAAAGAGTAGAACTGGCAAGTCCAGGACCAGGTGGCTGCTATTTAGGAAAGCCACAATTCTAATCAGGCCTGCCCTTTCACCACACCGACAAATGTGAACAGTTTACATCTTCCCTTTCTTCCCGAACACTGTGAGCTCCTAAAAGCCACAGTGATCATTTGGGTCTCCGGTTATGTCCCATCCTGCTACTGTTCTTTATGTTTTCAACTAGAATATGAGCCCAGGAGCTGAAATGTTCAAATTCCCCTAACTGTGTCTGGCACAGAGTAAACGGCTCATTAAAGGCTTACTGATCAAGTGATAGGTTTGGTTGTTCCCACCTTCTGTCAATGCTTTCTCAATATTAGTGCCTTCCCTCTAAGGACCCTGAAATTAAAATATACACATGCACACAAACACACAGATATATTCATATATGTACACATGCAGGGCTTGTACAGAGCCATCTGCATACTGTCTCCACCGCTCGAGTGGGAGCTCCTTAAGGGCAGGTTCCATTTGCCTTCCCTTTATATCCCCAGTGTTTAGCAAAGTGCCTGATACACAGCAGGCACTTCATAAATGCTTGCTGACTTTTTAAATTAAGAAATGTCAAATGGGGCCAAGGAGGTCCTAGAGCCAGCACCTAGCAGTGGGGCAGTATGGTAGGGAAGATACTGCTATGTTCCCAAGAAGATCTCCCCAAAGAACCTCAGCATGGGCCTATCACCCAGGAACAGAGTGAAACAATGTTTACCATTTGGTTCTTCAGAGCCCCTTCAAATTGGAGTCCTCGCTGACAAGAGCCCCGGCCGTCAATCACCACCACAGCATAGCCAAGAGATGCTAACGTATTGAGTCTCAAATACTTAATGCCTTTGAAAGAGTTGTTAACTAATTGTACCTACAGCAGGGTAGAGAAGGAACACAATGAAACAGACTGGCATGACAGGTTTTAGGATGGGTGAGAATCCGGGAAGTCACAAAAACCAAAGGAGATCCTTTCTCCTTCTAATGAACCCCATCCTAAACCCAAATGGTCGCATCCCTGACTATGACCTATCTCCCAATGTGTTTCCTCTATTCCATAGAGAATCTCTCCATGTCCCACAAACGTACTCTGAGCACTCCCTCCACCTCCTGGCCTCTGCCCATCCTCCAATCTCAGAATGCCTTTTCCTCTCCTCTCCATCTAGACATTCAGAGAATGGCCTTGGGTGGCATCTAGTCTCTGAATCTCTCATTCAGTTCAAAGGGGTCCAGTGTTTCGGTCAAGGTCCCACGACTAGTAAATGGTAGCTCCAGCACCCAAGTCCAGGCTTCCTAACTCCAAACCTTCTGCTTTCCCTGATATCATGCTCCTCCCAACAAATGCCAACTCATTGGAGCTCCACCGCCCCTGTGAAGAATTCTTTTTGAACCCACTCCAGTGTGGAACTATTGTTTTTTTTTTACTGCTGTTTTGGCCTTTACCATAATTCTATTTGTTATCTTTCTGTCTGTGTTCTCCAGAGCCAGGCTGTGTGCCTGATACTTCTGTTCTCTCCCAGCCTGGGCACTCCTGGGAAGGAGCAGCATCAACACAAGTCAGTGATCCAAGATGTCCTCTGAGGGCACTCCCCACACTGATTCCAATGCCTATCATGCCCACGGCCCCCTTTCCCCCCCACTGTTCCCCATGATGCAGCCTTTATCAATTACTGTGACCAAACAAGACTCCAGGCACCAATGGTTTATTTTGTCCTGATGAGCTTCTCTGCACTGAGCTGGGCTGACCCCAGAGCACATGGCCATCACCAGACAGGACTTACTTATTCATTTACTGAATGATTTACTAAAATTATCTCTCACACCTCACAGAGCAAGGACTATTCTCCTCCAATACATTTAGGATCAGTAAGGGCTATTTGTGTCCATTTCGTGTCCTACCAGCCCTGCGCCCTCTAAAAGGCAAATTATGAGACAAGAACCACATGTTATGAATTGCTGTTTCCCCTTTCCCCAGAGTCAAGCATAGGGCTCTGAATGAACAGAGGTGCTTAATAACTGCTGAATCAATGTTTGCAAAATGAAATCTTAGCTGACCAGGTGGACAACGCCCACATTACCCTGTCTTTCTGGAAAGCCAATGTCCAAAGTGAAAGGAGAGGAAACCACAGGGGGAAGGGCCAGAGGCCCAGCTGTGTACTGACCTGAGGTCCTCCGTATACAAAGAGCACTGTGGGATGCTTTTTTCCAGGCTGGACATTGTGGGGTTTGTAGATCATGCCGTACAGCTCCACATCAGACTGCGTATGGAAGTGAAAGATTTCAGGAGGCACATAATCTGGGGGACAGCCTGGAAAGCACAAGGCCAGCAGCTCAGCGATTACATTCAGCCTCGGGGAATCACAGACACATCCCAAAGCCTTGCTGTGCCACCTTGGGCTACGATAACCCCAAATATCCCCTTTTGTACACAGAGAGCTGAGAGTGGCCTTAAAACATGGAGCATGGAATATCAGGACTCTCAGAGCACAGAATGTCAGAGCTAAAAGGGATGTCAGAGAAGGTACAGCCTAGAATACAGAGAGTGGAAGGGACTCATGGAGATCAGCTAGTCTGACACTTTCATTTTACAAATGGAAAAAAAAATGAAGGGGTCAGAGACAATTGAAGTTGCCCAAAGTCAGAGAGAAAGGTCAGTGACAAGACTGAGCCTCCATCAGATCACCAAACTCTCTACTCACAGTATCCCTCTGGTAACCCACATCACAGAGGACACAAAAAGGTCAGAGTTAGGAGGGACCTCAAAGGTCATCTGGTCTACTTTCCTTCCTTCATAGTACAAAGGAGGCACGTGAGGTCCCAAGAAGTTATTTGGCCAAAGTCACACTGTCAGGATATCACAGAAAGGGAAAAAGCTGAGAAGCCTAGTGCTTGGCACAGTGCCTAGCACACACTAGGCATTTAATAAATGTTTACTGATTGACTAATTGAGAAGTCTGCACTCCAGGCTGCCTCTGACAGAGGCCAGAGAACAACAACTCACACTCATGCTGCAGTTAAAAGATTACAGAGCTCTGCCTCCCCTCACCCTCAGATGGCTAGAAGGCAGGTGCAGCAGAACAACAAACTACACACATATGTTGGAAACAACTGAGTCACAAAGGGGAAAAGGACTGGCAAAAGCCTGTTGTTTCACCCCTAAGTTGCAGTGGCCTATGCTACTCCGTGTAAGAACAGGGTATCCTGAGGCCATGGGGGTTGGGGGGGGGGGGCAGTGAGCTTCTGGCCAGCCTCAGTGTTCTCCCAGCTAGAGTAGGGGCCCTGTGGT
This sequence comes from Monodelphis domestica, assembly GCF_027887165.1. Taxonomy (NCBI): domain Eukaryota; kingdom Metazoa; phylum Chordata; class Mammalia; order Didelphimorphia; family Didelphidae; genus Monodelphis; species Monodelphis domestica. The sequence continues at coordinate 90,012,561 of NC_077229.1, forward strand.
ACTCACTGGCTGCCTCCATCATGCTGGCCCAGAACTTGGGCTGTCTGTGGAGAGGGTCATCGTCAGAGCCACTCAGCTTGTAGACGTGCACACAGGGTGGGGTGCTCACGTTGCTGTAGTGGCTGATGAACATGTCAAAGTTCTAGAGGCCAGAAAGAGAAGAAGGACGAGTTAAGAAGGCTTCTGAGCACCTCTCCAGGGCCCCCTCTTGCTTGGCACTAGGCGTCAGAAGACTCCGGCTCTAATTCCAGCCCTGCTACTTCCTCCCAGTATAAGCCTGGACTAGCCCTTCCCCTCCGTCAGTGCCCATCTCCCTCCTCTATAAGATGAAGCATCGTCTTGCTCTCAATCCTATCAACTCTAACCATTTGTCTCAAAATTCTCTACACCTCCACTGAACAAAATGAGGACAATTATTATTATCAATACAACTAACAACAGCTTCTGTTCCTAGAGCACTTGAAAGTTTAAAAAGCACTTTCCTCAAATTAACCTTGTGAGTACAGGGGGTACATCTAGTACTACCTACGTTTCAGAAATGGGAAAGCCAAGGCTCAGCTGATGACTTGACCAAGGGCACATAGCTAGTAAAGATTCCGTCAATAAGCATTTTTTAAAAAACCTTACCTTCCAACTTGGAATCAGTATGAAGTATTGGTTCTAAGGCAAAAGCAGGGTAAGGGTTAGGCAAAGAGAGTTAAGTGACTTGCCCAGGGTCACACAACAAGGAAGTGTCTGCGTCTAGATTTGAAGACAGGTCCTTCCTACTCCAGGCCTGGCTCTCTATCCACTGAGTCATCTAGGTGCCCCTAATAAGCATTTAGTAAACTATGTGCCAGACACTATGTTAAGTGCTTTGAAATACATAGGCAAGTCACCGCCCTCAAGGAGCTCTCATTCTCATGGAGGCATGTACCTAACTTCTACCCATGTCTTTCTTTGTCTGTCTGTCTGTCTTACAAATAGAAGACCCAAGGAATGGAAGCCAGGGAGACCAGAAGGCAGAGGTGAAGAGGGAAGGCATTCCAGGACTGTAGGACAACTAGTGAAGATGCAGAGTTAGAAGACAGACTATTGTGGGATGGCGAGTAGACCAGCGTCCCTAGATGGTAAATGAGGTGGAGGAGAGCAGCTAAAGAAAAATGGAGGGGACAAGTCATAAAGGGTTTTAAATGCCAAACAGGCATTTTATATTTAACCCTGGAGGTAATATGGCCTTTATTTGGTGGAGCAGGTGACACGGCCAGATATGCCCCTTAGCCAAATTCCCTTGGACAGCTAGTCAAGGATGGACTAGAGCAGGAAGAGACTAAAGGCAGAAGGACCAACTGCCCCAGTGTAGGCATGTGGTAATGAGGGCCTTCACTGTGGTGCTGAAGATTTTGTGACAGGATAAATGACAAGAGCTGGCAATAGACTGGGTCAGAGAGGAGAGGGGAATGACATTGAGGCTGCAAGCCTGAGTGACTGAGAGGGTAACGGTATTCTTAGCAGGCATAGGAAAGTTCAGAAGATGGGAAGATTTGTGGGGGAAGATTAGTTCTGTTTTAGATAAGTTGAGTTTGAGGTGCCTGTGGGAAATCTGGATAACAATGCCCAAAAGGAGGCTGGAGTCTCAGGAGAGATGCTAGGGCTGTAGACACCAATCTGGGAATCTCTACCCAGAGATGAAAATTAAACCCACATAAGCCGATAGACCACCAAGGAAAAGGAACCTTCAGGGACACTGACAGTGGGAATGATGTGGATGAAGATCCAGCATAGGAAACTAAGAAGGAATGATCAGACCTACAGAAGAACAACCAGGAGAAAGAAGGTCAAGAATCTGTAGAGAGAAAAGAATATCAAGAAGAGGGTGAGTGGCATTATCAAAAAATCTAGAGAAGTTTTTACAGAGAAGAGGGATGAGGACAGAGAAAAGGCCATTAGATTCGGCAATTAAGAGAAGTCATTGGTAGGGGCAGCTGGGTTGAGAGTCAGACATAGAGACAGGAGGTCCTGGGTTCAAATATGATCTCAGATGCTTCCTAGCTGTGTGACCCTGGGCTAGTTACTTAACCCTAATTGCCTAGGCCTTACCTCTCTTCTGTCTCGGAACTAACACTTAATATCAATTCTAAGATGAAAGGGAAAGGATTTAGAAAAATAAAATATAAAGAAAGAAAAAGAGATCATTGGTAACTTTGGGAAGAGTGCTTTCAGTTGAGTGATGACCCAGGTCTCTTGACTTGAATCTCCTCACCCATGCAATAGCTCTAGGCAGTGAGTCACAAGTTAAATCAGAAACAAGCAAGTCTTGGAGGGACTCCTCTGAGATTCACTAAGAGCCTATTAATCCTGAACCTAGCCTCCTAGGTTATGGTGGGAGGTTAATACTTGCTCCTCCAACCATATACTCTCTATCACGGAAATGGATGGAATATGATTCAAAGAACACAGGAAGAGGTCAGGGATGTTGTCTTGGGCCTTACTATCTTCTTCAGTAAAATGCCCAATAAAATGAATCTTTTCACGGGTCTTTGCAATCTTTTCATCATGCTTGTCTGTGGTTAGAGGGTGCTAAAGTCAAGGCCTTAAGGCCCTCCCAAAGAGAAGAACTCACACTGTAACCCTGCCAGCATTATATACAAAGGGCACAAGAGAATGAAGAGAAGATTGGATTCGAAAAGACATGGGTTTGAAATCAGCTCTGCTGCCTGCCAACTGACTAGTGGTGTCAGGGAATCCCTCTCCCTTTCCTCCTCTGTAAAATCAGATGGAGGGTAGGGTGGGGCAGTGCTGGAGCAGATGATCTTCAAGGTCCCTTTCAGCTCTAGGCCCTGTGACTTCATGTGTGATGTGCTATTGATCCTAAAGGTAACCAGGTGAGAATACATGGATGAGACCTAAGAGAAAGGTTCCCACTGCTCCCAACACGATCCCCAATGCTTACTTGATGTGTGTGTGTGTGTGTGTGTGTGTGTGCGCGCGCGTGCCTGCTTGCATGCACATGTGAACACCACACCAACAGGCATCATGCTTCAAATTATCTTACAAAATGCTAGCTAGCCCTCAGAAAGTTGTGACCATATCACGTGTGCATGCCCAGGACAGTGAGTGCTGGGGGTGGGGTGCTAAGTGACAGGGGTCACACTGGTTGGCTTGAGCAGGCTGACCTGGCTCATGGAGCAGCTGTGTGAGAAGCCTGGCGTGGTAAGTCTCACAATCTCACCAGAAGACTCATAACTGACCACGTAGAGATGGTGCTCCAGGGGTGTGTCCTTAGTGGCCTGGAAATATACCAACTTTGTCTCCTCATTCACCCAGATCTGCAATTAGAAAATGAGCATCATTATCTCAGGAAAAGAGCAGACCAGTTCCTGGCCCATGAGCCATCTTATCACCTGGCAAATTCCACCTCTGTTGCAAAGACTATATTAACAGAAACCAGGCTACATGTTAAAGCAGAATGGACAATTCAATCCAGCAACCATTTCAGAAGCTCCTATTGTGTGCAGAGCACTGTGCTGAGAAGAGATTCCAAGTTTCAATAAAAAAGAATTCCTGATAGGCACAAACAAAATTAATGTATCTAAGTTAGGAAAGGAAGTTGACAAATGGGAAAATTCTTTGTATCAAACTTTTCAGCTAAGGGTATTTTATTCAAGATATGGTCAAGTTATATATATGTAGGACCAAAAGCCAATCCCCAATAGATAAATGGTCAAAGGATATGAACAAATATATCCTTCTGAAAAGAAGTATTGCAGACTATTAATAACCTTATGAAAGAATTCTCAAATCATCCAATCAAGAGAAATACACACCAAAACAACCCTGCAGTTTCACTTCACACCCAGCAAATTGGCAAACATCAAAAAGATCGGAATGGTCAATGTTGAAGGACTTATAGAAAGACAGGTCCATTACAGCATTGTTGGTGGAGCTGCATATGAATTAATACAACCATTTTGAAAAACAATTCAGAATTCTACAAATAAAATGACTACCACATCCATATTCTTTGAGGCAAAGATTCTACTACTATGCTTATGTGACCCAAGGAGAGGTCACTGATAAGAAAGTCCTCAAATACACCAAAATATTTACAGCAGCACTTTTTGTTGTAGCAAAAAACCAGAAACTAAGCAGACATCCATCAACTCGAGAATGGCTAAGCAGATTGTGGCACATGAATGTAATGAAGTATGACTTTGCTGCAAGATAAAAGTTAGCAGGCAGGAGGGTGAGGGGGTTCAGGATTTTAGCCCAGCATGTTTCAGAGGATGCCCACCACAGGAACTCTTGAGGGTCCAGGAAAGACAGCAGCTCTAACAAGCGATTGCTTTCTATGCCATAGCCAATCTCGCTTCTACCCCATAGCAAAGTGATACCAAGAGAGATACCTAGGTAAGAAGAAGCATGGAAAGAACCCCAGTCAGTCAGAAGATATGCTCATTTTAGTTCTGGGTCTGGTGCCTTGACACTTACTAGTTGTATGACCATGGAGAAGTCATATAACTTTAGTAAGTCTCAGTTTTCCCATTTGTAAAATAGGGATGATACTTTCACTGTTTACCTCAGAGAGCTGTTGTTGAGAGCACTCTGTAAACCTCCAAGTGCTCCAGAAATGAGTGCGATCATTAAGGGTTGGGCCAGTGATAAACAGCCCATTTCTAATGAAGAGACAATGATGGTTACTGAAGGAATAGGGACAGCAGATTCACAGATGGGAAAATCAAAAGGGTAAGCCAAATGGCAACTAAAACAGAACTCAAGGTCCAAGAAAAGAAATTCCCAAGAGGATTCAATCTGGAAGTGAGCCTGTAGTTGTGGCTGACTGAAAATCCTACCAGTAGATGAGCAACCTGGATGGGTTACTATGGAAAACCAAGATGTTTTACATGTTTCTTAATTTTGAGGCTGGTATGAAGGAAAAGCAGTCAAGTCCTCCTGTAAGACTGGGAGAGATCATGGATGTGGACTTGGGAAACCAAGCCAGCTGTTCTTTTCTTAGACTAGACAGCAGCAGCATCCTGAGATACCCTAAGGGGTGTCCGGTGCTTCTTCTTTTCCTTCCTTTGGGCCCTATCAAGTCTATTATAAAATGGAAAGGGTAGTCCCATTATTTTAGAAGGGACAATGACAAGATGGGCAGTGGCCCTAGGAAAATGGTCAGGATGGGGATGGGCCTGGGCCTGGAAATCAAACCACTCAAGTTATGGTTGAAGAAGGCCTATAAGAGTCCTATTTAAAGACCTGCAAAGTTCTGCTTGACTCCAGAGTATGAAACTAGGAGCAAAGTGGGTGAACATTATGAAGAGGCAGAAATCAGCTCATCAAAACAAGCTTTCTAACAATCAAAGAGGTGTCTAAAAGTGAAATGGGCTGCCACAGGAGGCAGTGGTTGAAACTGAAGTGGACTGTGGATGGCCACTTAGCAGGGCAGGGGTAGAGGGGATTCCTGTTTGGGGTGAGCTGAACTAAATACATGCTTTTTGAAGTCCCTTACAGTTCGGACTTGGTGGCTTTGGGTCTGATTCAGTATGGCAACTCAGATGCTCCAAAGAAAGTGGCTAAAGGCATAGACTGCATGTTTATCTGATAACATCAAGCTGGGAGAGATGATGGCTAGCTCTAATATACTAGATAACAAGCAGGATCCAAAAGAACATGCCCCCCCCCCCCCAATTCATCCGGAATAGTTTGTTTGAACATAGCTGTACGCAGGTCTCCCCCATCAGACAGACCATAAGGTCCTTGAGAGCAGCGTCTTTTGCCTTTCTTTATATCTCTGGTGTTTAGGTTGGTTTCTAGCACAGAGTAGGTGTTTCATAAATATTCTGTTCACTGATTAAATCAGAGGTACGAAATCTGAAGAAGAGAAGACTCAAGGAGGCCTTGACAACTAGTTTTAAGTATCTGAGAGGGTTTGGACTTGTTCTGCTGGGCCCCAGTGTACAAAAAACAGAAGCAATGAGGGGAAGCAGCAAAGAGAGCAGTTTAGGCTGGATATAGGACAAGCTTCCTAACAACGTTGATGGTCCAAACATGGAATAGGCTGTCTTAGGAGGCAGGGTCTGGATGAGCACATGTTTGGTATGATGATTGGGATACTTTTGGGAGCCTCTGTGGTCTCTTCTGCCTCAAAAAATTCTGTGAAGCAATAGTTACAGATGATTCAACATGACTTGTCTCCTAAAGAGAGGCCAGTATCATAGTAGCAGAGGACCCTTTGAGGGATTGTGTCTCATCTAAACTCCTAAACCAAACCCAAATCCAGCAAGTTCATCCTCCTACCCCAACTAAGTCAGATGAATGGCAACAACTGGGGCTGACTTGTGTCAAGTGCCATGGCTCATATAGGCAAGCTGGTTCCCCCTCAGCCAGACAGGTTCTTCTTAGGCTGAGTGCCGAACCTCAGCCTGAAGGAAGATAAAGAAATATACTTCTCCAGGCTACAATGTAAAGAACAAGGAGACAAAAATAAGCCTGGCTTCCCAAAAGAGATTGGTAGCATGAAGGGAAAATGGAGACCATGCACAGAATGAATGGGGTAGGGAACCTAAGGGAAAAAAGTGCTCTGGTACCTTGGATCCATGCCTTGCCAAAACCTCCCATTCACCACTGGTCAAGGCAATCTCCTCTTTGATGGGGCATTTAAAGTCATCTGGAAAACAGGAGAGAGACAAGTCAATGGGATAACCCAGATCAATGGTAGCACACTGAAGAGCGACTAAAATGAGGGTAGGAAGAGTGATGTGGAACAGGGAGGAGTTCTCTTTCTCCCCTCAGCTACCATAGGATTTTGTCTGTAACTTTCATCTAAAACTGCTCTGGAGGGCAGTTTTTGTGTAGAAGAAGCACTGCACTTGAACACATGATATCTGGGTGGACCACAGCAAATTATTTTACCTTGGTTTCCTCATCTATTAAATGGGATAACACTTGCACTACCGACCTGACAGGACTGTTGTGAGGAGTATACTTTGTAAACTGTAAAGTGTTCTAGAACTACGGGATGGTATTACTGTTACCCACCCTCTTCTCTACTAGAGTACGGAGCTCAGGCTGGGGTTTGCTCCTCTTTGTTTGTCTTCATTGCTTCCAAGTGCCAAGTCAGAAGGGTCCCTGAACAGACACTAAATAAATGCATAAAATAACTCTCACCTTCCCCAGCAATGAAAGGCTGGGTCCAGTCATAACCATTTGGTTTTAGCACTGCTGTGACTTTGTACAGGTGGCAAAAGCCAGTCTTGCATTCATTGGCTCGAAGAAAACAGATCTCTTCATCTCCTTCCAATTGGGGAAAAGGATAGAAAATATCATGCACCTACCAAGGAAGAGAGAAAAAAAGGGCAAGAGAAATATTGATGGCTCCAAGACTTAAGTGAAAGCCCTACTAAAGGGGAGTGGAAACTCAAGGCTGTCTTGGCAAATGAGGGAACCCTCAGCAGTAGGAGAGTGAAAACTGCTCTGACAAGGCTTGGACCTATGCCCTCAGCCCTTTCCCAGAGCATGAACGCCTCATCAACTCAGCCATGAATCAGGAGCTGGAACAAGAGGCTGGCCCAGTAAGAGTCTGCCATCACCCAAGCAGCTCAGCCAGAGAAACAGAGCAAGGCTGTAGGGGAAGGGCCTGAGGCTGCCGAGGGCTACAGCAGCTCTCTCTTGGTTCTTACATTTATCCATACATCTGTAACCTCTTCATAAACTATATACGGCTGGACATTTTCAGGGACGGCTTTGGCAAATTCGAGGCGCTGCTCTTCGCTCTCTGGGACAGGGATGAAGAGGGCAGGAGGAAGGAGAACCAACTGGAGCCGTTGCTGAGGCCTGTCTAGGAACATGGCCCAGGCACTAGGAAGCAAAGAAGGTATAAGTTTTTTGGTAAGACTTAAAGATCACAAAACTATGAGCAACTGTTATTATGGTTAACTGACTCCTATTGAGGTAGTGTTGGGGTGGGGGTGGGACAAAAGCAGAATGTCCTGGAAAGGGCACTGATTTTGACTTGGAAGTACAGGGTTCAAGGCCCAGTTCTGCCTCTTTCTACTTGTGTGACCTGAGGCAAATGTCTTTGCCCTCTCTGGGCCTCAGGTTAGTCTTCTCAACTCTAGGATGATGGAGGTTGGAACAGAAGGCTCTAAGGTCCATTCTGGGTCTATGTCCCACAGTCTTCTAAGAGAAAAGCTGAACATCCATTTCCTCCCCAAAGGTACTGTGTATCATGGGATATCTCTGCCACAATGTTGGAACTTTCTACACCCTTCCCTATTTGACACCACAAAAGATAAAGTGAATGAAGGTATTATAAGCTATAAATGAATAGATTATTAATTATTATAAAATGAAAGAGATTATTATTAAAATTCTGTTAAATTCTATTATCTGTTATAAAAATTCATGATCAGAATCCTGATTCCTAATCTCTATTTGTTTATTTCAACTGTCATAAGTCCGGTGTCGGTCTCATCACTACACTAACATATTAGTCCAAATAGAGGTCTTCCTGGAATATAAGCCATACTCCAAAATAGGAGATTTCTTTAGAAGGATAGAGGTAACACACTGAAAATCTTACTCCAAATAATCATAAAAACATATATTTGTTTGTGAGGTGAGCACATGTAAATATACAAATGTATATGTATTTTTTAATTGTGAAAATTGAGAAGGCAGCAGAGAGGGTAGTAGGGAAAGATCCAGGGATCTGTGGCAACATCCCTGGCAAGGAAGTAATGCCTGAAAATTCAGACTACAATTCCATTGGAGGAAAAAGAAGTCAATGGGGGCAGATTCAATTCCACGCTTGATTCCTACTTACCACTGGAGGTAGAGACTAAGTGGCCAAAAGCCATTTGGAGTTGGATTATAAGCCACACCTAGGTTTTATAGAAGCAGACTAGGGAAGAAGGCTGTCCTGTATTTTAGCCATCAGCTATCACCAACAAAGCAATTTGTCATGATAATGTCTTAAAGTTCTCCTTTAGCATCTGAACTAGGTCCTGTTTTCTCTGATTGGTCTTGGGCAAGAATCTGTGAACCATCCTTGGCTCTGACAGTTCTACTTAAGTCATAACTTGTAGAATAGGAAGACCGACATCCAATAAGGAGCCCTGGGCTTTTTCAGAGCTGGTCCACATCTTTACTCTAACCTTTTAGATTCCAGGGGCTAAGAGTCAAGGCACCTGGGTTCTATAGTCCCAACTCTTCCATTTTCAAGCCATGTGGCTCATAGCAAGTTAGCTCTTTAACCCCAACCTCCTCATCTATAGAATGGGACTAGTATTCAGAGTCAAACAAGGTAATAGTTCCAGGCCAAATAAAGAAGCAATGGATGATGACTTGTTCTGGGGCCCAAGGAGACTAGAGAAAAACCTATGTACTATTTGCCATCTCGTGTCCATCCAGCCCTGGCGATGTACTCTGCCGCGGGGAAGAGCTTGCTGAACGGCTGCACCAATTCTTTGTCCTGAGCACAAACCATCTAGACCAAAACAAAACATCAGGTTACATGCTGCTCTAGCCAAGCTTTCTCTAAGGAGACTACAGATCATGGATTTAGAGATGGAAAGGGCATTGGAGACCATTTAGTCCAACCCCTTATTTTATAGAAGAACCTGAGGCCCAGAGAGGCTCAATAACTTAGCCCAGGCCACACAGGGAGTAGAAGCAGTCTGAAACCAGTGCTTTTCTTACTGTACAGTGCTGCCTCTCACTAAGAGCATATTCATTACAACACCCACTACAAGGATTCAGGAAAGGTTTTGTATTTTAGGTTTTGTTTCTATTTTCTTTTTAAAATCCTTGCCTTCCATCTTAGAATCAATACTGTATATTAGTTCCAAGCAAAAGAGCTAGGCAATGGAGGTTAAATGACTTGCCCAGGGTCACACACCTAAAATATGTCTGAGGCCAGATCTGAACCCAGGACCTCCCATCTCCAGGCCTGCTCTCTATCTAGTGAGCCACCTAGCTGCCCCCCTGAACTTGGTTTTTAAAACTCTCCTGCTTATGTCCAGGAGAAGATATGGGTAAGCAAGATCCTCTGAAAAGAATCAGGGTTTCTTGTGGAATTCAAGTTCTGCAAGACTCAAGTGGGATCAGGCAGCCAGATAAGCTACCATACTCCAGGGCTGCATCAAGAGAAGCCACTGAAAACCCTGTTCTTAACCTGTTCTGCAGGGCTCGATTCTGGGGATCCTATTTTGACAGGCCAAAGACCCTGAAAGAACAGCCAAGGACACCAGTCAGGATGGTGAAGGGGCTGGAAACCAGGCCATGTGTAGTGGTCAAACCTGATAGAGGGGCATAGGAGCTGCCTCTTCTAGGAATTAAAGCTATCATGTAGATAAAGGGTTAAACAGGCAGGACAAGAAGCGGTAGATAAAAGTAACAGGGAAGCAGGATCAGGCCTGATAAAAGGAAACATCTCCTAATAACCCAAGACAGAAGGATGCTTCAGGAGGTCTTTGGGCAGAAGTAGAATATAGTAGACTTCCTCTTCAGGTACAGGTTGGCCTATCTGGTCTCTCAGGGCTCCTCCACTTTGATCATTCTGATTTCTCTGAAGGCAGAAGTGACTGAGGAATAATGCCCTAGAAATTGGGAGACAGAGGTCTGAGTGCCAACTCTGCCATCCATTAGCTGGGGGATCCCTGGGAAAGTCATGTCCCTTCTCTGAGCTTCAGCTTCTATCCCTGAAAAATGATGGCATATTCTTGCCATGAAGATAAAATGGAATAATGTGCGTAGGAAACCATCAGAATGCTAGACAAATGTGAGATGGTTCTATTATTAACTAAATTGTCATACATCCTCTGGGTCAATTTTTCTAACTTCAGCTCCATTTCCACCATATAGGCCTCTTATACAATAGGAAGGTTAACTAAGATTTCTGTGGCACTGAGGGTACTATATATAGCACATACCTCAAGTTCTCTTCAACCTGGGTCTGGAAGAGAAGGGTCTGAGCCTATTTAATCTTGATACAATAATGAGTTGGAATGCAGTTACAGTGAGTTTTTTGGACCTGCACAAAATTATTAGTTGCCACTGTGAAATGGCATGAGCACTTGATTGGGATTCAGAGGACCTGGGTTTGAATCTTGCCTCTGCAATGTGTAACCCTGGGCAAATCACAACCTTTCTGGGCTTCGATTTTCTCATTTATAAAAGGACAGAGTTAGAGAAGTTCTAAGGTCCCCTCCAGCTCCAAATCCCACAATCCTATGTTCTAGTGGAATTCCATTGTATTGAATCATAGGTGGGCCTGCAAACTATGCCTAAGCTTTAAGTTGAAATAGGATTTGACCTGAAAAACCCTTTATCCAGAGCAGCCTGTCTGTTCTTCTGGTAAAGTCTCTCCCTTCTTCTCTGGTGGGCCTCCTGATTCCATGAAGCCTTTTTTGCCTCCTCCACCCACCCCACATTTTTCACAGCCTTTTGCCTGGACCTCTCAGCAACCAACTAGGATACAAGAGAAACCAAGATACCTGTATATATTTCATCATTAGACTGTAAGCTCTTTGGCAGTAGAGTCTTTTTTATTTGCATATCCCCAAGGTTCTGTTGTTGAATTAAATTGAAATGCCATTAGAGAATGAGACCAAGTTACATCCAAAGAAACACATCCTCTTTTGTAAAAAGGATGGTCCCTAGACAGTATGCCCACATTCTACAGTGGCATAAATATAGCTGGTCCTGGCACCAGGGACTTGTGTTCTAGCTATGCCACTCAGTGGCTGTGTAACCTGGGGCATATCACTTCAGTCTCCTCATCTGCAAATTGGGAATAACACTTGTGCCAACAAATATAGCACACATGTAGAGCAGTTGTTGAGAGAGTACCCTGTAAGCCCATGGTGGTGAACCTGTGGCATGCGTGCCAGAGGGGGCACTCAGAGCCCTCTCTGTGGGCATGCATGGCTATTGCTAAAGTTTGTTACTCTAACAAAAACAAAAATGTTACTCTAGAAAGCTAGAGGGATGCAGGGCCAGGCTGCTCCCATTCCCTTCTCCAAGAGTGCCTGAGGACATTTCTCACATCACCTGCTCCTCTAAAAGGTTTACCATCCCTGCTATAAGCCTTGCAGCATTTAGATCTCCAGCTTCCTAGATGCCATGACAAAATATGTCTGTGAATATGTTTCTCTCACCTCAGGCCATACTCTCAATGAATCAAAGTAGTATTTACTAAGCACCTACTGTTTGTTAAGTTTGGGGTATACAATGATAAAAGGAAAGGGTCCTTGGTTCAAAAAGCTTCCCTTTTAATGGGAGGAGATGGCTTAGGCCTATATCAGAGAACACACAAAAACCTTATTCAAACCTTGTAGCTGAGAGATCAGGAAAGCAGAAACCAGCCAACCAAGCCCCACCAACTCTATTTGCCACCTTCCTCAAGTGGGGGGGGGGGAAGGGGGCACTAGGAGGGGGCAGGAGAGTGTGCACAGAGTAAAATAAAGCCCTCTTACCTTTCCCTGATTGTCTGTCTGAAATTCAGCCAGTTTTAAAGCAATCTTGGGGTTCTTACTGCCTACAGAAAGGACAACAAAGTGAGAAGCTGCCAAAAGTGCTCTGTATACCTATCCACAAGCCAATCTTTAGATTAGTGCCTCGGGCAGAGAGTGGGGGATGAGGGGCTACTAGATCAAGGTGTCACAAAAGGATACTTTCCTAGACAGAGCAAAATACTAAGAAGTGAAGGATAAGTAAGAAGGGTCATCCTTGATGACAAAAAACAATAGGTCCTTGAGCCACCTTCAGACTCTGAATAAATGAATCTCATTACACATATTCTCAGTCCAAGGTCCCAGGTGAGGTAATATGAGGGACAGAAAAAGGATGAGACATGGGCCCTGCTCTCAGGGACTGCACAAAACTAGCTGGAGAGACAAGTGATGAACATATAAAGTAACAAGGAGTTCATGTCAAACTGGGTACTATGGAAACTCAGAGGATACAATAGGGCCAGGGCTAGATCTTCAAGAATCAGTAAGAATGAGTTAAGTAAGCAGAGAAGGGGCTGGTTCTCCCTCCGACTAAGCTATAAACTCCTTTAGGGCAGGGGCTGTGTTTCCTATTAACAATGTCTCATCAGCACAGAGGAAGTGATCACTCCACACTCATGAAAGGGCTGAACCTTTAGGGTTTCAAAACAACGTTTTGGTCTTTTGTCCCCAAAATGGAAGGAGTACATCTGCTCTGAGAATCAAGAGCAGAGTAGGAGAGACAACTCCAGCTTCCCTCCCAGGGTGGCTTCCGTAGCTCACCTGTCCGGGGATACCGATAGGAATCAGTTTTTCTTTCTTCCAGAGCAGGAGAGGGAACATGAATGATCTCCACTTCTGACTCATCTACTTCTTCATATAAGATCCGCAGGGTCTTATGATCATCAGATCCTGAAATGAAAGGAAGACACTCAAATCTATGATTTTGAGGCACTCTAAGACAGAAAGACAACACATGTATAACCCAGTGTAATTACTTGTCAGCTCCAGGAGTCAGGAGGGAAGAGGGGAGGGAGGGAAAATGAATCATGTAACCATGCAAAAATATTTAAAAATAATAAAATTAAGACACAAAGAGAGGTCTTATTTACACCAAAATACTCATAGCACCACTTTTTGGCAACAAGGCACTCTAAAGTAGATGCCCACCAATGGGGAATGGCTAAACAAATTGTGGTACTTGAATGTAATGGGATACTACTGGGCTGTAAGAAACAATTATAAAAAGAAATTCTTTATTCCTTTTTTCTAATTTAATGGGGGAGACCTAGAGGTCCTGTTACCATAGAGATGTATAGGGATTAATGAGCCCACAATGACAGGAAGTAGAAACCATAGAAGCGAGCCTGAGCTTACTGAGAGGGCTTTTGCCTTTAGCCTTTAGCGGGCTTTTTGCCTTTTGGGATTCTGGCTTTTCATTTGGCCTGTTAGGTTTTTTTTCTCCTCCCTGAACTTTTTGGAAGGTGGCTGGTCTTTGCTGACAGACCTAATTGGGGTTGGATTAAACACTGATTGGGTTGGTTTTGCTTGGGTGGATTGGGTTGGAACTTTGTGGGGTAGTTGTTATTAGAGTCTTGGAAGTCATTGATGGAAGAAACATGATGGGGAGAGAGGAGTGTGGATGGAGAGCATGGCTTTTAAAAAGGACAGGTTATTTTTGATGAGAGCAGAGCAAGGATCTGGAAGGGGCAGGACAATGGTGACCCTGGTATGTGTTGTTCCACCCTTGAGACCCTCTGAGATAACAGGTAGGAAAAGGAATAGCTAGTGCTAGCTCAGACCAACAGAGAAGTCCAGTGCTTAGGAAAAAGTGAGCTCCCAATTGGTGTGATCATCATGTAAGGCCCTGGAAGGGGTACAAGAAAAAGTAATTAAGGATGGAGGGTATTTAATGGTGGAAAGGGAGTTCCAAAGAGCAAAATGAAAGAAGGGGCTAGAAAGGAATAGGGATTATGACTAAGGATATGGCTCAATGGATAAAGAGGCAAGTCTAAAGACAGGCAGTCCTGGATTCCAATCTGCCCTCAGATACTTCTTAGCTATGTAACCCTGAGCAAGTCACTTAATCTCCACTGCTTAGTCCTTTCCATTCTTCTACCTTGGAATGAATACATAGTATTGATTCTAAGACAGAAGATAGGTTTTGGGGTTTGTTTGTTTTAAAAAGGATGATAGTAGGGACAGGTGGAGTGTATATCTAAGATGTAATGTCTAGAGGATCAGAATTGGGGAGGAGAAAGGGACTTGTTAGAAATTGGGAAATGGGAGCCTTGACAGGCAGAGATAGTTAATGAAAATAATTGAAAGATTAGCCGCCAAGAAGGTTCTGTTTGGAACAACAATCTGCAGTGGCTCTTTGTCCACTGAGTTCTTAGTTCATTCGTTAAGGTCTAACTCAAGTTAGAAGCCACCCCCTTCATTCATAGAAGCCCTCTCTATTCTCCCAGTTATCAATAACTTGGATCACAACTCTTTACTTCATGCTATTCTGATGTACTGATCATGTAAGACTCTTCTGTATTAGTTATCTGTATTTGTTCCCCTTATAACTGTAAACTTGATGAGGCCAAGCACTATGTCTGCCCTTTGTGGGGAACAAAGTAGGTACCTAGTTAGTAGCTATGAATGATCTGAAGAAAGCTCGGGTGGCCTAAGACTTGAGTCACTGTCAACTAAAACTGCCTGAGAGAGACTGATCTCCACTAACAGACACTTTGGAGACAAGCCTCCCAGACTGCTCAGTAGTTCAAAGGGTTTATTCCTTCTTACAAAAGTCACACTTTTGGCCAAAAGTCCTACTTACAAAAGTGAAACTATTAAGGAAGATATAAATATTTCCTAACAATCAGGTTTATGCAATTTTATTAAGGATCTTATAGTCAGTATTTCCTCTTGAAAAAAATGACCTAAGAGCTATGGAAAAATCAGTTAGCTACACAGGTTTTCTTGCCAGCAGAGGCCCCAGTATACAGGCAAACTGTTGCCAAATCTATTCCAAACTCATCTAAATCCCAATGCTTCCAGGAAGAGCCCTGGAAGAGGAGAACACAGACCACGGCCAGGTGGAATACACCATATGCTTTCTCTGGTCCTCAGAATCCAGGGTCTCTAACAGGATGACAAACAAGAAGAAAGAGCACTGGCCATGGAGTCTGGGAGAGCTGGTGAAGCCTGGAAGGGTGTGCACAGAGGAGGACAGGAGAGACACATGACAGCATACTGAAATATTGGAAGGACTGACATATGGAAGTAGAATTAGACTTATTATGTTTGGCTGTAGAGGGCAGAACCAGGAATGACAAGTTAGGTATGAATTGAGCAAAAACTTCCTCCCAATTAGAGCTGTCCAAAAGTAGGAAGAAGCTGCCTTGGGAGGCAGTCAATGCCCCTTCACTAGAGTTTTTTTAGGGAGAGAAGGATAACCCTGTTGGGCACATTAGAGTGGGAATTTCTCTGGGCTGCCAAGGACCCTTTCAACTCTAAATCTCTGTGGTTCTATGAATCTTGGCTTTAATCCCTATGCGCAGTGAACCTCTGGGGGAGTCATGCTGCCTCTGGAAACCTCACACTCGTCATGGAGAAAGTGGAGTCAAACATAATTATACTACCTACCTCGAAAAGTTTTGGTTGGGAAAATGATTAAAGCACCACAGAGATGGAAGTTATCATTCTAGGATTTCAACAGAAGTCAATCTACCTTTCAGAGTCTAAGAAGCCAGTTCATTTTTCCACATTCAAGAACAACTCACCCCCAATTGACAAATGATCAAGGGATATGAATAGGCAATTTTCACACAACGAAATCAAAACTATCAATAAGCACATGAAAAAGTGTTCTAAATCTTATAATTAGAGAAATGCAAATCAAAACAAGTCTGAGGTACCACCTCATGCCTAGCAGATTGGCCAATATGACAGCAAAGGAAAGTGAGAAATGTAGGAGGGGATGTGGCAAAATTGGGACACTAATGTGTTGTTAGTGGAGTTGTGAACTAGTCCAACCATTCTGGAGGGCAATTTGGAACTATGCCCAAAAGGTTTTAAAAGACTGCCTACCCTTTGACCCAGCCATACCACTGCTGGGTTTATACCCCAAAGAGATAATAAGGAAAAAGATTTGTACCAAAATATTGTACCAAAAAATAGCTGCGCTCTTTGTGGTGGCAAAAAAATGAAAAATGAGGGGGTGTCCACAGATTGGGGAATGGCTGAACAAATTGTGGTATCTGTTGGTGATGGAATAATATTGTGCTCAAAGGAATAATGAACTAGAGAAATCTCATGTGAACTGGAAGGACCTCCAGGAAGTGATGCAGAGTGAAAGGAGCAGAACCAGGAGAACATTGTACACAGAGACGGATACACTGTGGCACAATTGAATGTAATGGACTTCTCCATTAGTGGCAATGCAATGATCAAGGACAATTCTGAGGGACTTATGAGAAAGTACTGTGGAACCAGAAACACATTAGAAAAATATATGATTGGCCACGTAATGCAATAGGGATGTGATTAAGGTTTTGATGTTAAAGGATAACTCTACTGCAAATAGAACAATGAATGATACATGTATAACCCAGTGGAACTGCTTGTTGGCTTTGGGAGGAGGGTAGAAAGGGGAGGGGAATCATGAATCATGAAACCATGGGAAAATATTCTAAATAAAAAAGGGAGAAAAAAAAGAACAACTTACCACCAAGAACTGATGCTGACAGAACAAGGGAGGGGAAGAAAGTATAGCCTAAAATGTACTTCTTTAAAATCCTGATGAAACTTTGATCTAGTCCACTACTAGATCCACTACTGGGTTTGTATCCCAAAGAGGTAAAAAAAAAATGGGAAAGGACCTACTTGTACAAAAATATGTATAGCTGCTCTTTTTGTGGTGGCAAAGTATTGGAAACTAAAGGGATGTCCATCAACTGTGGAATGACTGAACAAACTGTGGTATATGATGGTGATGGGATACTATTGTGTTATTATAAGGAATGATGAACAGGATGGTTTCAGAAAGAGCTGGACAGACCTATGTGAACTGATACAGAGTGAAATAAGCAGAACCAGGAGAGCACTGTACACAGTAACAGCAATACTGTGGAAGTACCAACTGTGATAGACTTAGATATTCTCAATGATACGATGATTCAGGACAATTATGAGGGAACTAGGACAAAAAGAATGCTATCCAGTTCCAGAGAAAGAGCTATTGGAGAAGGAATGCAGATGAAAGCATACAATTTTTCACTTGTTATTTGGGTATGTGCTTTGGAGTTTTGGCTTTATAAGATTAGTCACTCACAAAAATGAACAATATGGAAATGTTTTGTGTGATAATACATATATAACTCAGATTGAATTGCTTGCCAGCCTAGGGGACGGGGGGAGGGGAGAGAAGACAACTTGGATCATATAACTTTGGAAAACTCAAATGGAAATTTGTTATTACATGTAAGTGACAAAATAAATAGAATCCTGATGGAAAGGGCCCCAGACCATCAAAAAAATATAAAGAAGACACACCTTCACAGGAAGCTGTTGGGCACCACCAGTAGCCTGTAAACCGATCAAATTCTTCCTGGATGACAAAGGTAGCTACCCCTGCTGACTTGGGGTCCTCCAAGACACTGGACAAACCTGCAGAGGGAGAACAATTGATATGCTTTTACTGGGAACTTATTCAACCTAATCTCTGGGCTGGGGCAAATACAGACACTGAAGATGTGGTCCCTGCTCTCCAGGAGCTCACAATCTAGTTTCAGAAAAAAACTGAGTGCTGCCCAGGAAGATGTCACTACCCTTCCCTGAAGAAGTGCCAGCCAGACCAGTGGAGTGGCCAAGGAAACAAGGCTACAGCACTCCAGAAAGGGGGGGACACTATGGACTAGAGAATTTAAAGCAGGCAGTGTTTTAGGACACTCCAGTGCCCTGAAGTGGGCTGGAAGAGATGGCCTGGGGGGGGGGGGGGTAGCAGTGAGGTGACAGCCACAGGACCCAGCTCATGGTCAAGGCCTCATCTCACTCTTCCAAGGTGTGTTCTGGACATGGAAGAAGTTGCACTGCTCAAGAACAAGGACCAAAGAGAATGGCTAGAGCAGTAAAATGGCAGATTTTCAAGGACCCCATCCCAAAGGCCTGAGCTCACCTTTATGACAGTATGTCATCCGTCTCTCTTCTCCAGTCTCAATATTCGCCACCCACAAATCATTGTTATTTATGAATGAGAAGAAGGAAGGGTCAGCAGGGCAGATCTTGGGATCCATCCTAGGCCCGGAACACTGGGTTTTGATTTCTAGTGGCTTCATGGGAGACACCTGAGGAGATACAATAGTTAACAAACGCTCACTACATATCTTGTATATGCAGGGCACTGTGCTAGGGGCTGGAGTATGATAGGGGAAGAGACAGGTATACAAATGTCTATGATGTCAAAACCTCCAACAAGAACCAGACAAGAAGTCTAAGGAGGGGGAGAGCACTTTCATCTGGAGAAGTCAGAAGGAAAGTAAGGAGGGAAAAGGGTAGAAAATCAAGGAAAGCTTCAAGAAGAAACTGGCCCCAAAGCTGGGGCTAATGGGGGACAGTTCCTGAAAAACAGTATGGTCAGTCATGGAGACAGAAGTTAGCATTTGGCTAGAAAATCAAAAGTGAGGAAAGAAAGGTGTGCTGATCTTGTTGGCCTATCACCTACATACCTACCCAGCCGGGCCTCCAAAACTCACCATGAATCCATTCTTGCCTCCATCTCGGCAATGAAAGAGGCTATTACTGGCTTGGAAGAGGAAGAGGCCACTTTCACTGTGGAAGTCATAGGAGGTGATACCAAACACACCGAGACGCTTACGCTCCCTCAGAAGCTCTTCTTCCCGAGAGTACATGCCATGGTGTGGGGTAGCCTGAGTGTATACAAAAGGAACAAGGATCCAGTAAGGCTTCAGCTGACCCCAGGGTCTGGAGCTTGTGACTGCATGACTAGCCTCTGCCCCTTAACAGAGGGAAACCACTGGGAACCAAGTGATCAAGAATTCCCCACCACAACCAAAACATTCTGACATGAAATCCTTTTTATTTAGCCCCATCGCTAATCTCATTCACGTAAGAGACATAGATTGCCACCATAGGGCAAGAGTATGATGATAAAAATAACAGCTAGAATTTATGTACTATTTTAGTGTTTATAGAGCACTTTACAATTATCTCATTTGATCCTCAAAAAATCCCTGCAAGGTAAATGATGTTAATATCCCTATTTTACAGAAGAAGAAATAGAGGCAGACTGAGGTGAAATGACTTGTCCTGGGTCACCTAGGTAATCGGTGTTCTGAGGATAAACACCTGAATTCAGTTGTTCCTGGTCAGCACTCAGGTCTAATGCCTATTACAGAGGTTGGAATTAGAGTCAGAAGACCCAAGTTTAGTTTTTGGCCCTTCTCTCTCCTACAGCTGTGATCACTGGGAAGCTGCTTAATCTACTTGTGTCTTAAGTTTCCTCATCTGTCAAACAGGGATAATTACCACTGTTCTTACCTCATGGAGTTGATGGGATGCTCAAATGGGAAAATGTAGGTCAGGGGATCTGCAAACTTTGGAGCTCTATATAAATGTCAATTATTAACACAAAATAGTATAAAGAGATTGAGGTGGTACAAAAATCAAGTGTTTTTAAGATTTAAGGGAGGAGAAGGAGGAACAAGGACAGGTTTGCAGAAAAGCTGACCTTTGAGTCAGGCTTTAGGAAATGGTCAGGAATTCAACAAAGAAGGAAAGAAAAGACATTTGGGGATCAGGGAAGAGCGTGAGCAAAAGTACCAGGGAGATTTGTGGGAGCAGAAAGTAGTAGTGAGGGCAATGTGTGGAGGAAGTAGTATGAGATGAGGCAGGAAAAAGAAGGTTGGGTCAGACTGTGGAGGCCCTGAATGGGAAGCTAGAGCTCATCTGAACTGCCAGACAAGAGGTGACCCGTGAAGATGTATCCAGTAAGTGGCCTGCTAAGCGGGCAACAACCACTCCTGTAGAGGCACAGGAAGAGGTGCTGAAGCAGGCCATACCATCTTTCATGTTCTCTCATTCCACTGCTGCCAATTCTCATCCTGTCAAAGGGCAGGAGAGGGAGGTTCTTCTTTGCACTAAAAATAAGACTCCAGAGCTTTACCCCAAAACACACTCTATTTGTTTGGCAAAAGTAATGGCCAGTTCAAATTCAGAACCATCTCCTTCCCAGGAGATGCAGGCTGCCAAGGCCATTAGTTATTAGCTAGCCTCAATAAAAGGGCTTCAATACTACATACTCCCCAACCCACTGGTATTGCATTTAAAAGGAAGAGATGCTCCCCATCAAGGATTCTTATCAAGAACACCCATTCTGGGGGAGGGAGAAAGTTTCACAAGCATTCCAAGATTTACATCAGTAGTGGCAGAATCATAGAATCCCACAATTAGAAGGGGTCTTTGGGGCCAGCTAGTCCAAATCACCACCCCAAAACAATACCCACAACACCACCTCACAGGGGATAATCTAGCCATTTTGCTTGAAGACTTCCAATGAGAAGGAATCTCCAACGTCCTAAGGCAGCCTACTTCACTTCTGGAAGGTTCTCATTTGGAGGAAAGTTTTCCTCACACTAAACTTAAATTGGCCTCTTTGCAACTTCTACTCATTGCATTCTGCCCTCTAGTCAAACAGAATAAGTCTAATCCCTCTTTTCTTGGCAGACCACTTCATGACCTTCCCTTCTCTAGGTTAAACAGTCCTAGACCTTGACGACATCCCTAAATCTTTCCTTCCTCCAGGTTATAAACAGTTCCAGTTCCTTCAGACAGATCTTGGATGATAACTAGAGACCCTTCACCACCCTGTATGCTTTCCTCTGGACACTATCCAGTTCATTCAGTACTCTAGATGTGATTTCATCAGGGCAGTGGACAGCAGAACTAACATCAATTTCTTGAACCCTAGGTCTCTCAGTGCAGCCCAAAAAGGCATAAGCTTCCAGAAGGACATCTCAGAAGTTGATTAGACATAGGGTTAGAGTCTCCTAAAATCCCCAGTTCTTCTTCATATATCTTTATTAAATTTCATCTTCAATTGATTTGACCCAACATTCTAGCCTGATGGGTCTTTGCAGGTCCCAATTCTGCCATCCAACATGCCAGTTCTCCTTCCTAGCTTGGTGTCTCCTATGAATGTGACAGACAAATTACCTAGTCTCTTATTCACATCAGGTTGAAAACTAGAAAAACATCAGATTTCTGCGGCATCACCTTAGAGACCTCCTGCTAAAAGGAGAGCAAACCATTAGACTCCACCAATCAACCAGGTCCAAATTTGTTTATAATTGCACTCCTATCTAGCCATTATTTCTCTATCTTGTTTAAAAGTTAACATTACTTTTTGTGACAGCAAAGAGTTATGAATAAAGTCAGATGCCCAATGATTAGGCAATGGATAAAAAACTGTGGTGCATGAAACTGTAAAGATTAAAATTTAGGGAAACTGAGGCAGGTAGAAATTAGTTTCTCTCTGCAAGGAGTATTATATTTTTAGAGGTTTATTTAAGATTAAGAACTTACAAAAATACAAGTAAGAAAGGCACGTGCTAGGTGGGCTGAGAGGCCCAATTCAATTTCACTCACATCATGAGAGACACATCTGCTCCGAAGCAGAAGTAGGAAAAAAGGCCCCAGAAGTCTTTACAATAAAGTTAAATACCCCATCTCACTCTCAGCCCAGGTGAGGTTACAAGGCATTTTGGGAAGTGAGCAAGGACTTCTGGGGAATGGAGTCCAGAGTTCAAATCTCCATTTTTACATTTCCCAGTGTGATCATTTGAAAAAAAAAATTTTTTTCCCCCAAAGGATCACGAAAACATAATCAATTTAAAGATTACAATAATTTGAGGATAAGAGAAAAAAAAGACAAAACCAGTAATTGCTGGACGCATTGACAAAAAGTCAGTTAGGGGGCATTCCCCTTTGGCATGAAAGTATACATACAAATAAATGTTCAATCAACTACACCCAAAGTTCATTCTTGTGCAGCTTGTGGTCTGGAGGCTTCTTATGGTGTCTTCTCCAACTGTTCAGTTTCTGGATTGAGGGAAGTAGCATCTTTCTTTACCTAAAATTCTTCTTAAAAGGAATTTAAACTTTGCAATTTAAATAATAATATTTTTTTACATTTCCCCGTGTTGTGGGTGATAGAAAAATACAGGATCACTTAGGGATGCATGGCTGAGGTATGAGGTATATGAATCAATTGGTAAGAGAAATTAAAAAGATATCAGAAAAATCCAAATAAAAAAGAAAAATTTCTGGATGAAAATATAGACTATCAAAGTCTTATGTGTAAAAATTCTAAGTAAAAGAAAAATAAATCTATAACAGGTCCTTGAATCAGGGCCCAATTAAAATGATCTAAGCAATGATGCATTTACCCAGTCAATAGCCAGGACTACAGAAAGGTACCACACTATGAAAGACAGAAAAGGGACTAGATTATAGGAGCCAAGGTTTGGGGATACTCATCTGTGAGTATTTTCAGAGTGAGTATGGACACAAGGAAAGCCTCTGTTTAACAATGTTAAACACAGTAACCTCGAGTCTTCACACTAGGTTAAAAACCTTTGCATTGGCCTAGAAGTGCATCAATCCATCCTGGATTGGGTTTTCTTTGGCCCTGTGCAATGGCTCTTTTGTGTATATCTTGTCCTGGAATCAGACAGAATTATTAAGTAAAGTCCTATAATTTATTTTAAGTAATTAGTGGCATCATTTTTATAGTCACAAGCTTTTGGGGCATGCATTAGCAAATGTATCTTAAACTTATATTACTGCAAAATCAAAAAGTTAAAGAAAATCTAAATGCTGGTGACATGTGCTTCAAATATAAAAAAGAGAAAAATTAAAAAAACTGAAAAAGTATATTGCACATGCAAGAAAATGTAATAAAAGAGTATTAAAAATTCAAAAATGTAGCTTATAATCATTGACACGCTGTGTCAGCTAAGAAAATATAGAATGCAAGGCTTTCTCACCAAAAATAAGATCCATTTCCTCTTCATATCTGGCCATGATCCACTGTAAGTATGAGCAAATGAATTGAACAAGGTAACATTTTTCATTTTTAAAGATCAGTATTACAAATATGTCTTATTTGCAGAAAGATATCTAAACCTTTTCACTACAGGAAGATCCAGAATGAACCTTGGGGTACAGTTGATTGAACATTTTTTTGAATGTACATTCTTATGCCAAAGGGGACAGTCCCCTAAGTGGCTTTTGTCAATGCGCCCAGCAAAACATTGGTTTGCTGTCTTTCTCTCTCCTCTATTTCCCCTAATCTACAACTATTGTAGTTTTCCTCTTAGTGGGTAAAATTTTGTATACACTTGCACTTAGAATTTTTCGGGGTGCAGGACGCTTAGGTTTAGTGATCAATTGGGGAGACTAGTCCCTCAATCATCATCAGGGGGGACTGTGAATTTTAAAATCTCCATCTTGCTTGGTCTAGCACCAAAATTTGTGCACACCCACACTACACGGGCATGTGCTAGTCAACGACAAATCAGAAATCACTAACTGCCCACCTGGGCTGTCCTAAGCCAAGCTTGAGCCACCATTGGCACTTGTGAGGCAGAAGAAGTGACATAGAGAGCAGCCTTCCTGTGGACAGGGCTAGGCGCCAGTTCGTGCTAGGAGCTTGAGCAGGGAGGAGGCCCACAGACAGCTTCCCTTCAGATGGGTCATGTGAGTCAAGGACTGATTCTCTTCTCTACCTTGGCCTTTGGGCCTAAACTCCCTCTGGCTCTGCCAGAAGGTTGAGTTAACCTTTTTCCCTTTTCTCCTCTCTCCTTCTCTCCCTCTCCTTTTTTCTTACTCCCATTGTGATTAAACCACCAAAAACTCCATTCTGACTTGAGTGTTTCATTTTAGGAATTTCGTAAGTAAATTCCTTGGCGACCATAGATTAATATTATAACATCTTTAAAGGTGATTTTCACAATCACAAAAGTAATGAAATATTATTGAACCCTAAAAAAGTGACAAAGAGAATTCAAAGAAACATGTAAAGATCTATATGAATCGACTCAATTCAAAGTGAATTGAAGCAAAACCAGGAAAATAAACAACCATATACATAACAATTCAAGTGGAAAGACCAAACCCTGCTTAACTAAAGTGATCCAGCTTGTCCCCAGAGAGGCTTTGAGCCACTGCACATCCTTCCTTCCTGATGAGGAGGGGGACTATGGATAGGGAATGTGCACATAATATCAAACACAGTTTATGCATTGGTTGGGCCTACTAAACGGGTTTTCTCTCTCTTTTTTAATGGTTGTTATAAGAGGCTGGAAAGATGGCTTCTCGGTAAAGGAGAAAAGTGGAATATATTTAGAAATAAAGATAGTATAAAAAAACAAGAGATATCAATAAAAAATAAGTTTAAAAAGAATAGCATGAGAGATGTTATTGAATGCTTTGTTAAAATCTAGGTAAAATGTATCAACATCATTCCCCTGAATCACCAGGTTAGTAAAGCCAGTTTTGTTTAAATGCCTTTCAATGCTGATTATGTAGATAAGCATCATCTGTCAAGATGACAGCCTGAAGTTCACCAAAATTCAGTCTTCCCCACAGACACATGGTATCCAAGAGTTAGCACTAGAAAGGTCCTCAAAGAGATCATGCTGTCCAATCTGTTCATTGTAAAGATATGGAAGCTGAGATCCAGACAGAGGCAGCTGGCCCTAGTACAGAGCTTTTCTAACATACCACACTATTATTAACTGCTAGGTAACACCAATGCCATAATTCAACCCAATTTTATCGTAGCCCGTCAAACTCATTTCAAACATATGCCAAGCTGACTTATCTTTAGCTAGCAGTCTGAGAGGACCACAAATGAACCTCCCTCTTCCAGCCAAACACTCCCTCTCCCAGATGGCCTGGCAGATCACACCTCAGCCAGGTGGAGGGTGGCACAGGAAGCACGCCATCTCACCTGAAAATGATCCAGCATCTGTTTCCATGATAACAGCAGCAGGGCCTCTTTGCGTACCTTTTTGGGAATTTCTGAGTAAAGGAGAGAATTCTCACGGCTGCCATAAGGCATCCCTAAGGAAACAAAAAAGAAATCCATGGCACTAGGCCCCAAGAAAGGCAATGATGGTTCAAACACACCAACCTAGAACTAGGGAAGCATAGCTAGACAACGACTCCTGTGAACAAGATCTGGGGACTTTAGTGGACTACAAGTATGACATGAATCAACAATATAACATGGTAACCAAAATAACTAATATGATCTTATCATTCATCAAGGAACATAACAATATAAAGGATAATAACAAAAAACAATGGCTACTGAATACTGGGAAACTGTGGGAAGTTTGGTCCTCAAAAAAGAGATCTGAGGAATCACTTTCCTTATTTCTTTGTAGAGGTTGGGGACTATTGGCATGGAACCCTACATTATATCATCAGGCTTTCTGGATGTATTAGCCAATTTTAAGATCTTTCTCTGGAACAAATTGGGAAATGTAAGTGATATAAAAACAAGATATCAGAAAGGCATGCAACTAGGATGGTGAAGGGAATATAATCAGGCTATAAGGACTGACTGAAGGAACTAAAGGTATTTAAGCTGTGAAAGAGATTTATAGGGACACAGTTTGTAAATGAAAAACAGTAACAGAAAAGAGGCCTTACACTCATTCTTCTTGGCCCCACAAGGGGGAAGTTTTGGAGAGGAAGACTTGGGCTCCATGATAGGAAAAATCTTTCTAAGCAATGAGAAGAGTTCCAAAGCAGAACAAGCTACCTTGGGGAACACTCAAAAATGGGGGATAGATGACCAGGCAGCTACTCATTGGGCTGCTGTTGAGGCAATTCCTGTCCCAGTGTGAGCCAGGCAGATGCCCTCTAAGATTCCAGCCAAGGACAAACATGAGAAAATGCTGACAGACTCAGTCCAATGCAGCAGGCATTTATGGTTACTGATGGCCTAAAGATTCATCCCAATGGTCTGGCAGAAAAAAAGGAGGCAATGACAGTAAGGTTCAGAGGCAAGGGGGTTCAGTGGTTAGAAAAGTTGGTCAGGACTCCACCCAAGTAATCAGAGACTCCAATCAGTCATGGCACTCCAGCCTGAAGCCACAAACATGTCCCATGGTGAACAAGTCTAGAGGATTCATGAAGTGGTCACCAGTTGTCCAGTTTGAAATGCTAACTGCTGGAGGCAACTCTCTTGCCCTGGACCAGCCCAGTTGCCTTTCTGCCTCACAGAGGGGAGGATCCAGGCTAGAGGGGTCCTAATAAAACATTTACATCCCTAGTAAGTTCCACCTTCTCCCTGACCCCATACATTCTGGCTCTTCTGCACAAGGTTTCCAGGAATTGAGTCATCACCAGCATCTCCTCCTCCAAGGAACCCTTTCCTGGTTCAGCTATGCCCAGGCTATTTCAGTTTCAGGCCCTCAGAGCTACTAGAAAGGACCTTAGGAAACCATCTAGTCCAATCCTCTCATTTTATAAAGTAGGAACGTTGGGCCAAAGGGGTGAAGTGATCTGCCAAAGATCACACAGGCAGTAAATGGCCAGAATGAGGCTTAAACCCCAGTCCAAGAGCTTTCTCTCTCTCTCACATGGGAAAACATATTCAATCTCTTTGCATGTGGTCCCTGGTATCAGGCCTAGCCTCTATGGTACTACAGTGATCTCCAGGGCACTAGAGGAATGGCTCTTGAATTCTCTGAGACAGATAGCCTTGCCCCTGCCCTTCTAAGGTCTCAATTTAGGGAATAACAGGGACTTCATCCACCTGTCACAGCTCATCGGGGGAGATGCCAACTCCTTGCCAAGATAACCATGAAAAGAACCGTAGTAACAGGGATAATCTTCCTTCAACGTTTCTACCATTTTGGTGCTAGGGCTGTGGGAAAAAGAAGAACCCAGGGGAAAGAACCCTGGGTCTGGAGTCAGAAAACCTGCCATCTAGGCTTAATTCTTCCATGACTACACTGAAATTTAGTATCTTAGTCTCTCAAATAGGAATAGCCATACCCCACCCACCCTACCTCGGGGGTGGGGGGTGGGGGGATTTTGTATTTAATAGTAAATCTGCAGTTGCCTATGGAAGGCAATCCATTTGGGGGAATTTTATTGCAAAGGCCTCTATGGACAAAAAAAGGTGTATTGTGAAGGAAAAAGTAGAAGCAGCGCTAGGCTCAGAAGACCTGAGATAAAGTCCCTGCTCTGCTACTCTCTCACACTGATCTTGGGCTGCAAGTCACCTAAGCCTTAGGGGCTCAAGTTTCCTCATCTATAAAAAAAATTAATAAGGGAGCTGGCCTAGATGAGCTCCAACATCCCTTCCAGCTCTGATATTTTATAATGTATAATCCAATGGGTAAGGGGAAAAACAAATCTGCAAAGAAACACACTGGGCAGTCTCCTGGAAGCCTCCTTTTCTGGGGAAGCAGGTTTTGGCTCATGGTCCTGCTATGAACAAGGCAATGACTCAGGGAGGTGGCTTCACCCTACTAGTGATTAAAAAAAATTTTAAATTAAAAAAAAAAGTTTTCTCATACATATACTCATCTCTACATTACCTGAACATCATCAAGGTAAAGCAGATCTCAAACACACCCCCACTTCCCCAACAGATTGTGGGCTGTTCCTAAGATGACTTCTTTTTCCTTCTGAAGTTCCCAAATTGTTTGCAGATGGTGCCAGGCTAGGCAGGATCAGTGCTTGCATTTCCCCAGCAGAGCCAATGGTCACCTCCAAGTCATAATGAAGCAGTAAAAGAAGCTTGCAGAGGAGGAATGCAGGATATGAATACAGAATTGGGATCCCAAATGATCTTAACGGACTAGAACAATAAGCAGGATCTAACAAGATTAAGTTTAATAGTGATAACTGAATTTGTGCAGCTGATTTTACTGATCCAAAGTACAGATTATTACATTTCAAAAAACTTGAAATGGGAAAATCTGGAGTTCAATTCAAGAAAAGCAGCCATAGAAGTACAGGATGAGGGTGCCAGCGCTAGAAATAGTTCATGTGAAATGGACCTGGGGGTTTTAGTGGACTATCAGCTTGATGAGAGTCAAGAGTGTGACACAGCAACTACAAAAGTTAATTTTATGGTATTAGATAATTAAAAGAAGCAAAATCCAGAACAGGGGAGGTAAGATCCCAACAATCTCTATACTGAATAGGCCATACTTTAGGATATGATAAGATGCTGTTGTTCCCAAAGTATAGTATCCAGAAAGGAATGCAAAAAGGACAGGATTTGGAGAAAGGTAAGCAGGATGGGGAGGTGACCAGAGACCATGTCAGTTAAAGGAACTGAGGATTTCAGAAGAAGAGATTAATTAGAGGTAGATATAAGTGCTGTGTCCATGTATTTACAGACCTGCTGTGAAGGAGAGTAGAACCAGGAACAAAGAGAACAAGTTACAGTTGCAGAAAGAAAGATCTAGGCCTGACAGAAGGAAAACTTTCTAAAAGAACTGTCCAAAATTGGAATGAGATGCTGGGGAGGAGGGTCAAGCCTCCAGTGATAGAGGCCTTCAAGTAGAAATTAAATTAACCATTTGGGAAAGAAGATAAAAGAGATTCCTGTTCTGATATGGGTTGGACCAAATGTCTATGAGGCTCCTTTTAGTTCTAGAAGTCTAATTCTATGGTCAAGTTAATCTGATTTCACCTGGATAAGGTGTTGGGATGGAGGCTAGACAGGCTGACTTAAGAAAGATTCTGATTGTACTAATTACAGAGTCCATAACAGTTACGTATAATAAAAATAATTACCGTTACTACAGAGAGATTTTTTCCCTCCAACTACCAAGAGCAAAGGGACTTTTAAGAATCAAAGATTTAATAACCAGACTAACTTCTTGCCAACTCTCCACAGGAAACCAACCTGGTCAAAAGCCCTCAAGCATACAGGCAATGGATAGGTGACATGCAGGTAGAGAGGCCACATAGTGCTGTCAATGAACTGAGCACTAGACCAGTCATAAGACCCAAGTTGGGTCTCAGTTTTGCCATTTGCTAGTCTAAAAGGAAACTGATTCACTCATTTCTTCCTTAGTAAAATAGGCACAATACTTGTACTACCTACCTCATTGAGTTGTTATGAGCAAAATATTATTACTGTTGTTGTTAAGGACTAATAAAAGAAAGGGTGTGGAAGCCTGGCTTACCAAGGTAATAAAGCCGATGAGAGTGAGGGCCTGACTCATCTTTCTTCTGGACAAATTGGAAGTCATGTGGGGCCTTGTTCACTATCATGCCTGAGTACTTCCTGCTGCTGTGAATGATGTCCCGAAGCCCATCCCACGAGTGCTTCTCCACCTGGAAGGGCGAGGAGGGGTCCTCCATCTCCACCACATCAGGCCTCTCAGGCAGAACATCCACAGTGGTCATCCTTTCTTCCCCCTCAGAGATGAGTGAGAAACTACGTGGAAGATGGTGGGGGGTAAAAAAAAAAAGGAGATGAAAAGGGTGTTACAAGCACAAGAATGGTAGCCCATAAGAACCTCTGAGATAGCTCCCTGGGGCCAATCCATACCTGTCAGTCCAGTAGAAATCTTTATAAATTAAGACTACCCCCAACAAAACTAAAAGTGATAACATTTATTAAATGGGAGAACCAACAAACTCTCCAGCACTTTACCAATTCCGTAACCACTTTATTGCTCATACCCACCAGTAGCTCCAGCATCCTGAAAGACAGCCAAAATCCCTGTCTCTAGTCCAGTTCAACAAGTATTAACAAAATACTTACTATGAAGAAAGCCCCCGTTTGGCACTGGAGATACAAATGTGAAAAATGATAGTTTAAGCTCCTTGAGGATAAGGTTAGATGGGAATTTAGCATGTAGACAAATATCATGAGACAATGTGATGGGGAAAAGAAACACCAGGCAAAGACTCTAAGAAAATCTGAAGAGGATCAGATTGGCAAAAATGGGGGGTGGGGGAGGGACAATAATTGTTGGAGTAATTGTAGGAAAATAGGCCCTCTAAAGCATTATTGGTGAAGCTATGAATCGGTTCAGTCATTCTGGAAAGCAATCTGGAACTCTACCCTCAAAGTCACTAAACTGCTGTGTATCTTTTAACCCTGAGATACCATTCTCAGGCCTTTTACCTCAAGAATGCCAAAGAAAAGGAGAAAAGGGACCACAGATCAAGAATACTTATAGAAGCTCTTTTTATTTCAGCAAAGTACTAGAAAATAAGGGGGTGTTCATCAATTGGAGGATGGCTGAACAAATTGAACATTATGGCATCATAATAAATGGTGAAATGGATAGCATCAGACAAACCTAGGAAGACTAGTAGGAACTAATGCAGAGGAAAGTGAGCAGAACCAGGGCAACAATTTATACAATAACAACAACATTATATCAACTTTGAATAACTTAAGAATTCTGATCAATACAAAAGGCTGCCACAATTCCAAAGGGCCAATGATGATGAAATATGGTCCATACTTTTTGACAGAGGTGATGGGCTCAAATTGGACAATAAGAAATATATTTCTGGACAAGTGCCACAAAAAGATCTGTTTTGTTTGTCCTGCTTTTTCCTAAGTATATCAGATAAAGGGAGGTTAATGAAATGATGCTGGAAACAGAGATCCAAACCAAATAGAAGAGAAGTTATGGAACCATGTCTTCTTGGTAGTGGGGGGTAGTGGGGAGCCAATGAAGATTTTTCCAAGAGGAGAGTGAAATGGGCAGACCCTCACATTTGCAAGGCTATTTTCACAGTCAGAATCTTAGAATAGAAAAGTCCCTTGAGGTTATCTGGTCCAATTGGTCCCTGAAGCCTGAAGGCCTCTAGGCCACCTCCACCAGTCTCTGCTTGAACGTCTCTAGAAACGAATGGAAAACTTCAACCAAGTAGCCTAGTCCATTTTCTTTTTTCATCTTTTACCCTTACCATCTCTCTTTGTATCAATTCTAAGACAGAAGAATGGTAAGGGCTAGGCAACCAGGATTAAGTGACTTGCCTAGGGTCGCATAGCTACAAAGTATCTGAGGCCACATCTGAACCCAGGTACTCACAACTCCAGGCCTGGTGCTCTATCCACTGTGCTATCTAGTCGCCCCGAACCTGGTCCATTTTCTAGACGCTTTTGTTATCAGGATATTATTCCTTATATTGAACCAAAAATGTACTTCTCATTGTTCCTTGTTCTGGATTCTGGTAAATTGGGTCACTCCATAGCAGGATTTAGATTGACTTCTAAACAAATATCTGTCTGCACAGGGTGATAGTGCAGTGCTGACTAAGTAGGGTAAGAATGAAGAGAAGGAAGATGCATTACTCTTTGGAGGGAGCATCAGAAGACCGAGGCATATGGCAACCGTGAGACAGCTAACTACTGGGTACCTGAGAGCTATATAGCAGCTCCTCTAAGTGAGAGGAAGACTGGGGCATCTACTAAAGCAACAGCATGCCAAGTTATTTCCTCACCCTGCTTTACTGGCTCTTACTGTACATTTTTCTGTAACTGTGAACACCTACTGAGAGCCACCAGGGCCACTTTTTAAAGGGCAAGGCATCACCTGCAAGGTATTAAGTCAATGTCAAAGCTATGGAGGTCACAGCTGACCTTTGAATTCTATGACTCAGTTTCCTAAGCAAAATCTTATAGGGTTCTGTGCAGTTCAGTGAGGGCATGAGACACATGAAAATAATCCCAATGTCACAGTTTCCTCTAACTGCAACTAATGGCTCAGGAGCCCCCTAGGTGCTCAGAGAGAAGACTGTGGATTTTTTAGTTCCTCTGGGAGAAGAGCTTCTAGTACTAAAGTTAGTGTTCATTTGCAGGGAAGAACATCTGGTGCTGGGAAAGCATTCACCACTGCAACCTTGTTGACTGCTATTGTATGCCAGGCAAGACAGGGGCAGAAGATTTTTAAGAGAAATAAGAAGCAGATTTATGTTGCTCACTACCCCATTTAATTTTTTCAACTTCCAATTGCCAGGGCCTTGACTTAAATATACAGCAAGGAAGTGTTTCCCATTTAAAAGAGAACTTGTCTTGACCAGCACCCTCACAACTCTTCTGATGGTCTCTTTACTGGAGGGGTTAGTTCTGTCTATATCCCCCAATCAACCAATCAATAGCAAATGTTTTTACCAATATGTAAAAATATCTCCAAAAGTCCTTATTCCTTAACATGGCCTTTTCCTGGCTACCCGGTACCCCCATCCTCTGTTATTCCCATACCCATGCTGCTAAAAAACTGTCACGGCCAGGTTGTGGGGCACCGGATTGTCTGGATTGGAAAAGCAGGCTGCTAGTCCAACACTCTGGTCTATGTTTGCTAGCCCCACTTCCAAACCTTCCATTCATGTCTCAATTCCTTACAGTCTGGTTTCTGACCCCATCACTCACCTGAAACTGCTTCCCTCGAGGTTCCCAAGGGTCTCAACTGCTTAGCCAGAGGGCTTTTCTCAGTTCTCTACAACTTCTGACACTGTTGTATGCCTTCCCTTTCAGGACTACTCCAAAACATTACTCTTCAGGTGTCTCCTCCTACTGACTGCCTGATCCCCCAATCTTCGACAGGCAGGATTACTTGTCTCTTGCTTCCCACCCCACATTGGCATGAGGACTGCCCAGGGTTCTTCCCTCAGCATTCTTTTCTCATTCTTCCTCTTAGAGATCTCTTCAGCTCCCATGGATTCTTTATGCAGATGACTTCCAAATCTATATTTGCAGTCCTAAAGATACCTTCCTTCAGCATGTCACCAATTGCCTCTTTAATAACCCTTTCAAACTTAAGGTGTCTGACCAGAGTGGAACTCCTTATCGTCTCAAGCCCATCCAACCCACCCTTCCTGCAAACTTAACCTATCTGTCTTCAGTATACTATCATCCTTCATCCCACATCAGTGACTTCAGAGTCATCCCAGGTTCTTTCCTGTCCCTCACCTCTCCTGACTGATTAATTGTCAAATCTTACTCATTTGAGCTCTAGGACTTCTCTCAAATGTTGCCTTTTCTCCATTCGCCTAGCAAAACAGTACACTTAAAGTTAGGAAGACCTACTGCCATTTCAGACTTCTGCCACAGGATATCAGTCACTCAACCTCAGTGAGCCTCTATTTGTTCATTTGGATAATTAGGGTACTGGTACCAGTTGCTATGATGTTGTACAATACAGAAAGTGAACATTTACAAATTCAAGTCATAAATGTCACACAGCATTATTATTAGCCTTCACCACCTTTGGCCTGGACTACTGTAATAGCCCCACATTTGGCCTCCTTTGCTTCCAATCTCTCCCTTCTTCAACCAATCCTCCCAAAGACCAAAATAATCTTCTTCCTAAGGCATAGGTCTGACCATGTTACTTCCTTTTCCAAAGTCTTCAATGCCTCTCTACTTCCTAAGGATAGTGTATCAACCCTTTAGCCTGGCATTTAAGAGCTTTTTCCCAACCTGGCTCCCACTCCAGTCATATTTCATATTGTTCTTCATCAACTCAGTGTTTCAAGGAAATTCTATGACTAGCTATTTCTCAAATTTGAACCTCCATCTCCCATCTCCATGCATTTATCCAAACTCATAAATAGTCTCTATCTAGCATCAGTTCTCAGAATGTCTTTTTAAGACTTAGCTCAGGTGCTACCTCCTCCATGAAGCCTTCTCTCACTCCTCACCTAAGTTGTCAGTGCTCCCTTCCTCCTCAATTTTGCTTATATAGCCTCCCTTCCACCCCATTCCCCAAAAGAAGGAAAGCTCTATAACAGCAGAGCTTTTATGTTGTTTTTTATATCTATGTTCAGAGTCCATTAGAGTGCTTTGAGAAAAGTCAGTGCTTAATATTTGTTAAAATGAATTGAAAACAGCAACCCTGGGAGTAGAACTCAAGACTTCAGATTTGCAATCTCATCTTCTTTCCACCAAACCACACGGCACCTATTTCTTTCTTTCTTTTTTTTTAAACACTTACCTTCCGTCTTGGAATCAATACTCTGTATTGATTCCAAGGCAGAAGAGTGGCAAGGGCTAGACAATGGGGGTTAAGTGACTTGCCCAGGGTCACAAAGCTGAGAAGTGTCTGAGGCCAGATTTGAACCTAGGACCTCCCATCTCTATCTTAATCCACTGAGCTACACAGCTGCCCCCCCCCCCTCCCACTTCTTTACATAAATCTTTGGCCATAGGATTATAGATTTGGAGCTAGAAGAAAATCCAGAAGTCACTGTGTTAAATCCCCTCATTTTACAGATGAGGAAACTAAGGTTGGGAGAGGTTAAGTGACTGACCCAGGGTCACAAAGCTGGTAATCGTCTAGTACTCGGGCTGCTGTGTTGGCTCTGTTTTGCAGTATCACTCACGCCACTTCTTTATTGATCACCAATTCTCCCCAGCTACTGTTTTCGAAAGGAAAATGGGAAGGATTTCTTGCTGATCTTGACATCTCATTTTATTGATCAAGTGTTGAAAAATGCCACCTCCCATTTGCCAGATATGATTTCATTTGGGCCTCACACCACCCCCAGGAGATCCACAAACCAGGAATTACTGTCTCCCTTTTAGAGAGTAGGAAACTCAGGTCCAAAGCAGGGAAGTCCAACCCAATGCAAGAAGCATTTATTAGATACCTACTCTATATAAGGCATTGTACTTAGGCCTGTACAAATATTAAATAAAAAGGCTCCTGACCCTAAGTAGTTTACATTCTACTAGAAGAATATATCATCGGTCAGTCAACAAATATTTATGAAATATCTACTATGTGCCA
This sequence comes from Monodelphis domestica, assembly GCF_027887165.1. Lineage (NCBI taxonomy): Eukaryota > Metazoa > Chordata > Mammalia > Didelphimorphia > Didelphidae > Monodelphis > Monodelphis domestica. Next base: position 90,047,836 of record NC_077229.1, read on the forward strand.
GGCACCATGCTAAGTGCTGGCAACAAAGAAAGGCAAGAAACAGCCTCCGTCTTCAAGGAGCTCACATCTAACAGGAAATAACATGCAAACAATTATGTACCAACATGTTCTAAACAGGATAAATAGGAAATAGTTAACAGAGGGAAGGTGGACTGGGAAAGACTTCCTGTAGGAGGTGAAATCATAGCTGGGACTTAAAGGAAGCCAGGGAAGCTGGGAGGTAGAGACAAGGATACAGCATGTAAACAGATTTATACATAAAACATAATTTCAGGACAGTGACAACTAGCAAATCAGGAAAGGCTTTCTGAAGACGGTGGTATAGGAGCTGAACCTTGAAGGATATGAAGGATTCTAAGAGACAGAAAAGAAGGGAGTACATTCTAGAAACGTGGCAGGCAGCCTATGTAAGACCCAGGTGTGAGTGACAGAATGCATTTTAGAAAGAAAAGCAAGAAAGGCCAGTTTGGCAAAACCAAAGAATATGTAAAGTTATGGGCAAGGCTGGAAAGGTGGGTTGGAACCAGGCTGTAAAGAGCTTTGAATGCCAAAACAGAGAAATTGCATTTGATCCCAAAGGTAAAAACACAAAGAAATGACAAAAAGCAGATGATTTCACATCTGAACTTATTCCTATTTCTTATTGTATTGTTTTGGTAACAGTTTCAAAAGCAGCGTTGGAAGGGCCCTCAGCGATGAGCTAATCTAATTCTATAGGTGAGTTAATGGTGGTCCTCAAAAGTGAAAGAATTTGCCCATGGTCCCATTTAGGAAGTAAGCAACAGAACCAAGGCTCATGTGTTGCGACTCCAAAGACAATGCTCTTTCTACCATATCCTATTGCCATGGTACATGTGTCAGGATGTGCTAAACCTCCCGGCTACCCCGAAGCTTACCCTCCACTCCAGGCTAGGCTGCAGCACTCTCCAAGAATTAGCCCTGAAAGCTCCACTGGCTGGAATTCCAGCCATAAATATAGAAGGAAAAACACCACAGCCCCTCAGTAACCAAGCCTAGACTTCATCCTCTAAATATATTGACTTAAAAACCACAAGCTCAAGCTTATGAGGTAAAAATGAGAAAATACTTTTGAGTCAGACGCCTGCAGATTGAACACGGAATGAAACCACAGTCAAGAAGACAACGAAGAACGTGATGAGACATCTGGCAAAACTTCCAGGAACCTTCAAAGATGATGCCAGATGTCCTAGCCGGCCAGCCCTGCTCTCTCATTCAGGCAGGGGTTGGTTTGGCAAACAAAGTAACATATCCTCTGCCTTCCAAAAGGCAAAAGAGTTTGTTTAAAGTCAACCAGTACCCACTGGGAACACACCATGAATCTGGGACAGGTGAGTGAACAACTGTACCTTTAAGATCAGGTCTATAACAGCTTTTCTCCACGCCCATCCCCATGAAGCCTACTTCAGCTCACAATTCTGAGAGTTTGCACAGCTTGAGAAAGTCAAGCAGATTCTGAGCAAACTAATGTACAATTCCACCTACACAGTCTCTCAGCCAATCAGGGAAACCCCTTCAAAGAAGGTGACATCATCAAACAAACCACCTCACACCACTCAAGAAGGTAACTTCCAAGGCCAAGCCAGATTTCAGTGGCCTCACTCTATCTTGGTCCTTTCATAACAGTTGAGCATCCACTCAACTTCCAGAACTTCCGTTTAGAGAGGAAAGGTGAGGCCTGTACATGAGCTAAGAAGTATAGATTATTATCACTGGCTGTAATCCACTGAACATTCAGTCAACAGCAGAGGCAGGGAGGGAGGGAGAAGTCCAGCAGGTCATTCATTATCTTTCGGGGTGTGTGAGGTGCTCTCTAGCCCCAGGATTCTAGAAGGGGTGTGGACTACTTGGGATGATTGGAGGGAGGAGGGGAACAAAGCTCCACTGCAGTGGATTCCCCTGTGCCTGGGCTGAGGCAAGCAATCCTAGGGAAGTGCTTTCCTTAATCTCTACCAACAAGAACTGTTCCTCTGCTCCTTTCATCTTTAACATTGCCCTTCTGTAGGAGTTCTCAGAAAATTATTTTTAATATACAATAATCAATCAATATCCCCACCTAAACCAATCACACAAAGGTAGCTATGCCTATAATCCATTCAAGCTTCACACCAAGCAACTAGACAATCCTTTCCAATTTTTTTTAGGATCAGAATTGTGATCTCTCTGGAAGAACTCCTGGAGATAAGACTCCTTATACCAATGTAGACTAACAATTCCTTGGGGTAGAGTCACATAGCCAGTATGTGTTAAGGGCAAGATTTCACCCAAGGCTTCTTGACTCCGTGGTCAATTCTTGATCTAGTAAAAAATGTGGTCTCTCAAGTTTTTTTTTCTCTCCCTAGAAACCATTTCATCCAGGTAGCTAGGGAACTCAGTGCATACAGTGCCAAGCCAGGAGACAAGAACTCTTGCATTCAAATCTGGCCTCAGATACTTCTGGGCTGTGTGACCCAGACCAGTCATTTAACCTCAATTGCCTACCCCTTACCATTTTCTGCCTTGGAAATGATTCTTAGTATCAATTCTACGATGGAAGGTAAGAATGAAAGTAAAATAAATTAAATTAACTTTTAAAAAACATTCCCTGCAGCAACAGCCCTGGAATGGGGCTGGGAGAGGCCTTCCCTCTCATCACACACCAAGTCTCTCCCTCCTTCCAAATGAACCTGCAGATAGGGTTCAGTAAAGTAGGAAATAGCAAGAATATCACAGATCTCAATCAAGAACTGGCCAATGTTTGCAGAGAAGCCACACTAATTTATTGGAAAGCACAAAAGGGTTTTGTACCAGAAGACCTGGGTATGAATCCTAGTTCTACCCTTAGGTAAATTACTCACTCTACATCTCAGTATCCCAATCTGAAAAATGAAGCAATTGAACTAGATGATCTCTACAGTTCCTTCTAGATCTGAATGTTTGGATCCTACCCAGTGACAAATGCTTCAACAGTCTGATAGTTGTAGAAGTTTCTGGGCAATGAGACAGCTCCACAGGACAATATTGCAGCTTTCCCCCCAAGTTGAGTTTGAGTTTGCTAAGCTACTGGTACAGCCCCTCTGGCATCCTCAGCACCCCATGCCTTATACGCAACAAGCACATCCTAAATATTTGTTGAACTGAATTGCAATTACCATGAAAAATTCTGGGCCAATATGATCCAGCAACCATTTCTTAAGCACCCCTAGGTGCAGGGATGTAAATACAAGGTATAACAGTCTTTGTCCTCTCAAGAATTTATGTGATACTTGGCCTGGGTCTGGTTAAGAGCCACAGCAACAAGAACCCATAGATTGAGGGCTGGAAGGATCTCAGAAGCCATCAAGTTTAGCTTCCCTCATCTGAGCCAGAACTAGGCCAGTGGAGCAGTGGCCAAGTAGCAAAGATAAAGGTAATGAGAGGGAAGTGCCCAGCTGGCCTCTTTCTCCCTCTTCATTCTGCTGCCTCCAACAGATGGGTATATTTTGATATTTTCTGCCACCTGATCCAGCAGAAGGAACTCTGTGCCAGGAATCAGTAACTCCAGGTCTGCAACTTCCTTAAGATATGACTACTAGCAAATCCCTTTTCCCTTCAGGGCTTCATGTTCCTCATCTATACAACAGGGGAAAAGGGGTATGAATCAGAGTTGCCCAGATCCCTTCCAGTTTTGACAACTCATGACACTGAAAGACAAAGTGGGAAGTTACCTTCTCCAACTTCTGGTGGTCTTGCTTTCCAGGCGCAACCTCTTTACCTTCCGCATTAACTACTCAGCAGGCTTCTGGTAGGATGGGAACCTAGAAAAGAAAAGGGCCAGATGTCAGGGGGACAAGGCCAGGAATGGCACCAAGAGCTCCTTTACATCTTTTGTCTTCAAGAGTTCATTTTCGTCTATTCAAGCCAATCTCTGAGCCAATGCTTCTGAAAGACTTTTCAGACTATGCCTGAAACACTATAAAACTGCCAAAATAAGGACACCAGGCAGAAAATAAGCATCTTTATTCTGTGCAGTTTTCCTAGCCTCACATGACTCTGTAGTACTGGTAAACTAGTAGCCCCTCTTGGGATAAGGGGAAACAAGGCTTCTCTGCCTGATGCAGAGGAGAATGATAGCAAAGGACATCATTTCATCATCACTAGATCATCGCAAGAGTTTGCATTTCTGGAACCAAGGGGAGCTCAGATTAAGGAAAGCCCTGAGAGCATCCAGTTCAGACATTAGGAGAAAATCCCTTTGCAACAGTTTCCATAAGAGGTTGTCTAGTCTCTAAAGAGCTCCAGGGAGGGGGAAATTACTACCTCCTATAGCAGCTCAAATCACTTTAGGGCAGTTTTCTTTGTTACAAAGTTTTCCCTTGTGCAAGTCAAAATCATCCTCTCCTCATTGGTCCTAGTACCATAGGTACAAGAGAAAAGTCTACAGTAAAATCAGAGCAGTCCCCTTCTCTCTTAGCTGTAGCACCTAAAACAATGCACACTCCCAATGTTCAGGAAGAAAAAAAAACACAAAAAGCTCAAAGGAAAGAATAAACAAGTTTGTTCCTTTAATATGTTGCTTTAGTCAGAAATCCCTTCCCATGACCCTAGGCAAATCACTTAACCCTGTTTGCCTCAGTTGCTCATCTGTAAATTATGCCCAAGAAGGAAATGGCAAGCCACATCAGTATCTTTGCCAAGAAAACCAAAACCCCAAATGGAGTCATAAAGAGTGGGAATGAGTGATAATTTGGGAAGGAAAAAGAGGGTACTGACAGCTTCCAGTTTTAAATCCTATGAACCACTCCCAAAGCACACATGGAAACCAACTAGTCAGAGAGTATATACTGAAACTTCTCTGGCTACTGAATCTCCAAATAATTCCAGCAGAAATGACCTTATAAAGAGTCTAATTATCTTCTATTCCAACTATAGCTGGGGCCAGAATGGGAGGGAAGAGCCCCAGACTTTGATGAAATAAATCTGTCAATAACTGGGCAGACTTTGATAGACTAGATAAGTTATCTGAAGCCTTCCACCTGGAATTCTCCCTATTCCTGGAGCTGCTATGTTAATTCCCAACTGAAAAACTCTGAATAGTGCTTTTGGCTCACTGCCCTTCCCTCCAGTTCAACTTGGAGATGACACTTTCAGCTCTCATGATTCCCCTAGAAATCACTTGAGAATTTTACCTAACTACTCCAAACAAACTACAGAATAAACTGTGACATTTCAACTTTAGGCCCAACTCCTGGAAAGCAAGTCTACTCTTGTCTTGAAACAGGTGATTCCTCCACAGCCCAAGTAAGACATCATCAATGAGCAACTGAGCCAAGAACCATACCTTTGGAGGTAGAGGAATGGCTGGGGCAGACAGAGCTCCCAAAGAGATGCTGAGGGACAGGAAAGATGAAGATCCTAGGACATCTAAGTCTAGACAAGTGGTCCTCCCATCAAGAGCTTAAAGGTACAGTTTCTTTAAAAATTAAAAAGACTATATGATCTCTAAAGGCCTTCTAAGATCTGTATTATATATCTAGAGCTGGAAGGGACCTAGAAGCTATCTAGTCCAAGCCCCTTGTTTACAAATAGGGAATCTGAGGCCAAAATAGGTTAAACTCATATATGCAATAAGAATCAAGGTAGGATTTGAACTCAGGTACTTTGACTCCAAAGCAAGTGCTTTTCCCAGTATACTACATTGCTCCCTCAATCTTTTTAATAATGAAAGAGAGACAAGAAAGATGAATACTTTTGAGTGTGCTGGAGAAGATTAAGAGGAAATCTGTTGTAAGACAAGATCTGGCAGGAGCACAGACTCTTGGTCATCCCTGGAAGGGCTACAGGGAGCCTTTTAGGGAAACTGAAAGGAAGCCCAAGCCTAAGGACATTAAGAGCCTAGAAGGGTTCAACAACCCATGGGAGGAAAGAATCCAGGGGCACTGAGGAAGAGAAGGGCAAGAAGGCTTCATCATGCTATTCTGGTCTGAGAGGGTGGTAGAGGAGGTGGCATAAGTGCCTAAGGAGAGAGGCTTGATAATGATGATGATAATAATGATGATAATAATAATAGCTGTCATTCATAGAGCCCTTTATCTCATTAGATCTTCATAGCAATCCTGTGAGGCAAGAACTCTTATTATCCCCATTTTAAAGAGGAGGATTAGGGTTTAGGTGACTTGCCCGGAATCCCACAGCTGGATGGAACCCAGAGGCAGAGAGGGAACTCCCAGGTCCTGGAAAAAAAGAATGGGTACAAGAGGAGGAAGAGACTGAAAGAGGGAGAAAGGGAGGAGGCACCGAGAAGGAATGGTACCTGGGGGCAAGGATACAGGAGAGGAGAGGCTAAAGAGGGAATGTCCAATGAGGGGACCTCCCGTGCGGGGAGAAGGGGCTTTCTTTACAGGAAAGCTGCGAATCTCTTCAACACAAGGGGGCAGCTCCTGGCACATGCGAGCCCCTGGGAAGGGTCGGAGGAAAGGGGTGTCAACTTTAGGGAGGACAAATTCACCCATAGGAAAGGCTTACCCGAGGAGGTCAGGTTCATTCCTGGAGGGCGAAGTGGGGGGGAGACACAAGGGAGGTGACACATACGGACACACACAGAGGGTCGCCCAGGCGGGGGTGACTCGGGGGGTCATCCACCCTCAGGGTGGGGGCCTCACATACCGAGAGGACACCCACAAGGTGGGGAGGCAGAAAGCTCACATGCCGGAGGCCCACTCGGGGAGGCAGGGGGTGGGGCACAGACAGGCCAGACCCTGCGTGGGAGGGGGGCGGGCAGACCCTCCCCGAGGGGAGGCCGGGCCAGGTGGGAAGGGGAGGGGAGGTGGGGCTGGTCAATTCCTTACCGCGGCTGGGCGGGGTCCGGGTCTCGGGGTCGAGATCGGCCTCCGGGTGGGGCTGGAGGGGTGGGCGGCCTGGCGGCTCGTCACTCACACTCGCGGCTTCATGGCCCCGGCGAGCGGCCCCGGAAACGGCCGCGGAGGGCGGAGAGGGGAAGGTGGCGGACACGGGGAAACCCGGCGGCTCCGGACCTTTCACCCGGAAGTGGATCCTCCGAGGCGGGGGCATAGGCCCGGGAGACCGGGAGGACAGCATAACCGCCCGGATGTGACCCATGTAGTCAAAGGGAGGCGCGAGAGGAAAAAGGAAGGAACTGATTGGATGATCATCATGAAACGATGTCCTCCATTCGTGAGTCTAGGAGTAGCAGTAGAACTTACTTACTAGAGCACTATTGGAAAGTCAAGTTCACATGGAGCGTTGGTGGTATAGTGGTTAGCATAGCTGCCTTCCAAGCAGTTGACCCGGGTTCGATTCCCGGCCAACGCAACAGCATTTTTTTTCTCCCCTCAAATAAAAATGGTAAGAAATCGAATCCATAATTGTAATATTTAATTATGAAGGTGATACTATCTAAACAAAAGTGAAAGCGTTTTAAAATACTCAACAAAGCCTTCTAAAGAAGAAAAGTGTTTCCGCCCGGGATCGAACCGAGGACCTTTCGCGTGTGAGGCGAACGTGATAACCGCTACACTACGGAAACCTACATCCTCGGAGCCCTTAGAAAATCTTAGAGAAGAGTTGAAGGGTTGCCTGGCCTTTGTACATGCCTTCTAAAATTGTTTCCCAGGTTGAATTGTGTGTTTTGATCAGAGAAGACACCTGCTCCACACTTTGGGACACATACATTCACATCCAGGGAATGAGGAGCCATGAACTGTGTGCCAAACTAGAAGGCTTCCTAGAGAAGAGGAGGATTTGACTCAGAAGGAGAAAAAGGGAGAAGATTGACCATCCAAAGAAATGAATCTTTAATGGTGAAAGAAAAATCTAGCTCAGGTGATCTGGAATTCAAGAATCTTGGGTTCTCAGGTCCACTGAGTTACCGTGACCCTCAGCCTACTCCTCTGTAACAATTAGCACAATCGTCCTTGAACTTCCAGAGACATGTTTACTTCCAGAGACATGTTTAGAAATTGCTTCATTCGATCCACAAAGCTCCTGTTAGGTGCCAGACATTGTGCTAAGGGCTGGGAATACAAAGAAAGACAAAAACAGCTATGTAAATGCTGAAGTCCATAGAAGACATACAGAATTAATAGGAGATCTTAGAGCTAGAGGCGTCTAGCAAAAGCCTCCTTCAAAGGGGAGAGGTTTGAGCTGAGCCTCAGAGAAATCCAGGTGAGAAGGCAAAGCATTGCAGGAATGAAGCACAACCAGTACAAAGATAGTCAGGAAATGGACTATCCTGTGTAAGAAGAGGAGTAAGACACTGTAACTGCATCCTGGAGTACATGGAAAGCTATAAAGTAGAAGACTTGGAAAGAGAGGAAGGGTTTTAAAAGCCAAGCAAAGGAGTTTCTTAATTTAATCCTGAAGGTAATAGGGAGCCACTGGAGTTTAGTGAGCAGAAGTGTGGAGAACACCTTTGCTTTAAGAAATCACCAGCGGAACTAAATAGAAGGCTGAATGGAATAAGAGGAGACTGAAGGAGGGAAGATTATTTCCATGATCCAAGTAAGAGATGTTTGAGGGCCTGAAGTATGGGGATGGCTGTGAGTAGATTGAAAGAAGAAATATGGTGAAGGCAGAAAAAACAATTCTTGGCATCAGACTGGAGATGTGGGATGAGTGTGAGTGAAGAATCAACAGTGACACTAAGACTGTAAGCCTGGATGACAGGGATGATGGTGGTCTCCTCTACAGTAAGAGGAAAACTGAGAAGAGGGGAAGCTGTAGGGGGAATGATACTGTTCTACTTCTGACAAGCTGCACTTGTCATTCCCATGGGACACCCATCTCCACATGTTTAGGAGGCAGTGTGTGAGACTGGAGGTTAGCATTGAATATCTCAAACTGAGATTTATAGGCATGGAGATTCCCAGATTTATCTTGAGATCCCAAGTGAGACAGTATAGTGTGAAAAGAGAAGAGGACCAGGGCAGAACAGTAGATAGGGGAGTCCTTTTTTTTTTTTTTAGAAATCCTTCTCTCAAAGACAGAAGAGTGGTAAGGTAATGGTAATTGGGGTTAAGGAACTTGCCCAGGGTCACATAGCTATTTGAGTTGAATCCAGCTCCTCCTGACTCCAGGCCTGATGATCTATCCACTATGCTAACCTGATTGCCCCTAGGTAGAGGATTCTCAAGGTTAGTGGCTGAAACACAGATAAAGAAACAACAATAAAAAGAAAAGATCAGAGTAGCAAGAACCTAGAATAGAGAAAATATATGAAGACTGCTCCATTGGTCTTTAAGACTCCAGGCTTTCCTCTCTCCAATTTATCCTTTGCTTAGCTGTCCAACTGACATTCTAAAAACAGAGATCCAGCTCTCTTATCCTTGCTTTTCTTACTCACAAATCTTTCATGGCTTCCCCTTGTCTCTAGGATCAAATACAAACTTCTGTCTCATTTGGCATTTAAAACTTTCCACAATCTGACTTCCCCCACCTTACCTTTTATTCCATATGACTCATCAAATAAAGTACAATTCAATTCAATAGACATTTATTAAGTGTATACTGTGTATCTGGTTCAATGATGGTCCTGAGATTCCATCACTCTTCATTCCATTCAAGCTGAAATACTAACTTCCCTATGCTTGACAATCATGTCTGCTCTTGGTGCCCTTGCACAGATGGTCTCCCTCTCCCTTTCTCTTTCTCTCATCTACGTCTCCTTCCCTCTCCCTCTTCCTTATCCTCTCCCTCTCTCCCCATTCCTTTCCCTTCTCCCTATTCCCTTTCCTCCTCCTGCCTTTCTTCCCTGGGCGCTCTCGCTCTCTCTCTCTCTCTCTCTCTCTCTCTCTCTCTCTCTCTCTCTCTCTCTCTCTCTCTCTCTCTCTCTCTCTCTCTCTCTCTCTCTCTCTCTCTCTCTCTCTCTCTCTCTCTCTCTCTCTCTCTCTCTCTCTCTCTGTATCTATCCTACTCCCTGAAGATGTACACCTTTTCTGTTTTTTGTTTCTTGGATTAGTAGGTTGGTTTTTCTGTCTGTCTTTTCTGTCACTTCTCCCCCCTTTTTAAATTTTTATACATTCAGGATCAGCAACCAGAAGCATAGTAGATGCTTAATAAATGTTGAATTGTTCTTGATGTAAAGAATCTAATGGCCTCTGGACTCCATAACATGGGTTAGGAAAATGAAGAGGCTTTTAGTCGGTCTTCACTTTCCCACTTCCACTAGGTGGGAGTAGAAGAGCAAATTTGGAAAGCAGAGCCTTCCCACTGGCCCCACCCCTTTCCCCTGCCTTTTCTCTGGATCTTTCCTTCTACCCACCCCCAGCCCAACAGCCTAGCCCCAGTCGAAAGCTCCCATCTCCTCCCCAGGGGTCCCTTTTTCTTCTTGCTTCTCCTATCCCTCCAACACCCTCCACAACGGGTTCCCTAACCTTTAACTGGAGGGGACAGGGCAGAATAAAAGCCTAGTTGTTGTTATAAATTTGCATGCAAGTATAAGGGAGTTCTAGAGATCATCTTTAAGCAAAATGGATTTCAGGGCTTTGATCCCTGCATTTGGGTGGATGGAGGAGAAAATGACATCTTTATTTTCATTACCCTCCAACCAAAAATTTCCTGAATTATTTAAAAACATTGTTCTGACAAAGGAGTATGTGACGTGCACACCTAGAGAAAGTTAAGAACATCTGCCCTAGAAGATGGGAACTCAGGGAACAGGCTCAGAAACCAATGAGGGTCTCGGTTGGGGGAACGGACACTGAATGGAGTGAGGACTCAGCCAAAGAAATAGAAATTCTGCTGGAGGATGGGAATCCGAGGAACAGAGGAGCAAAGAGGGAGGAATTGGAGTTCAGTGATGAGACTAGGGTATGCAAGGTGAGGAAACAGAGTCTCAGCAAGAGGATGGAGTCTTTCTGAGGCAATTTCAGAGTATGATGAAAGGGATGATGGTTCATTAAGAAGGACAAGGGAGCTCAAGGTAGGCATGGTAGGATGACGAGGGGCCAGGTGTTTAGTGGGAATGGGGATCAGTGAAAGGGATAGATTTTGATGATGCGATAGAATTCATTAAGTAAATGGGGGTTCAGTGAAAAGGATAGATTAATGGTGGAGATAACTCAGATTAGGATAGAAATTTAGTCGGTTGTGTTGAGGTTTAGTAAAAATATGGGGTACAATGAGTCTGATGGGGCACCCTGGTTACTTGGGGGGCTTAGAGTAAGGAAAGGAGGTTCATTGAGTAAATAGTGGTTTAGCAGGGGGATTTGTCAGTTAATGGATGGAGGAGAGTGAGGGCATCAAAGCTCAGGAAGGGAGGGGAATGTTAGCTTAGTCAGTAAATGAGGGAACAAGGGAAGGGAGATAAGCAAGAGGGAGTCAGAGTTCAATAAAAGGGAATGGCGGCTTAGTTGAAGGAATGGAGACTTAGTGAAAGACTAGGGCCCAGTGAGGGAAGTAAAGGCTGGGAACTTAGTGCATAAGATGGGATCTGTGAGAAGATGGAGGCTGAATAAGGAGGGTGAAGAATCAGAGAAATGAGAGTTCACTGGGAGATGTCTGATAAGATCACAGGAGAGAATAGGGCAACAAAGGGAATGGTGACAGACTAAAGAGGAAGAAAGCTCAGGAAAGGGAATGAAGACTCAGTGAGAAAACAGGACTTGAACAAAGGAACATCTCTGGGGTTTGTTGAGGGAGATGGAAATTATGTTAAGTTCAAAATCATAGAATTTAAAAGTTGGAAGATATCTCAGATACCATTTAGTCCAATTTATCCAAAAGATTTTAGTGGTCTTTTATTTTTACATTTTTTTCCTGCATGCCTTCTCTTCTCTCCATCTTGAGAGCTGTCCCTTATAACAATGATTTTTTTAGAAAGAAGAGAAAAAACAATCAGCAAAACTAATCAATACATTTTTTAAAAAGCCGACGTCATAGGAAATATCCTACACTCATGCCCTCCCTACTTCTGCAAAGGAATGGACAGAGATATCCTCTCACAGCTCTTCTTTGGGGCAAAGGTAGATCTTTGTCATTTTATAACAATCATTTTCTATTGTTCTGAGGTTGTTATTTACATCATTGTAGTGATTGTGTATATTGTTTCCTGGCTCTATTTAGTGAAGTCAGTTTTTTAAAAACAACCGTAAATATAAGCCTTTGCCTGCATCCCTATTATATTTCACCTGAGGAGATTCAGGCCAGTATCCTACCCTGTCAATTTTGAAGGTCAGATGGAGGATGAGTGAAGGAGACTAAGACTTGCTGAGTGAAAAGGCTGTGAATATTGTCAATGACATAGCTCTGTAACCATAGACAAATCCAAAAATCGTAGATATCTCCTCTCTGAGCCAGTTTGTTTATTTGTAAATTGGAAATGATTTCTAATTTCCATGTTCCTAAGAGAGTTGTTGTGGGGAGTAAAGGAGACAATATATGTAAAATACCTTGCAAAATGCACATGTAATTATCATCTATAATAATTAATGTCATTTTCTTGAAGTTAGGGACTGTTTCATTTTTGTTTCTGGATCCCCAGGGTTTAAGACAGTGCCTGGCACATAGAAGATGGGAGTGGAGAGAGAACAAGCATTTATTAAGCACATACTATGTGCTTAATAAATATTAATAAACTATGTGCCAGGCTCTGTGCTATGCATTTTACAAATAGGCAGGTAGGTGGCTCAGTGGATAGAAGAAAGAAAGTCCTGGGTTCAATTCTGGCTTCAGACTTTTCCTACCTGTGTGACCCTGAGTAAGTCACTTCATCCCAATTGTCTAGCCTTATCCCTCTTCTGCCTTAGAACCAATACTTAGTATTCATTGTAAGATGGAAGGTAAGGGTTTTTCTTTTTTTTTTAAATATATATTATTTCATTTGAGTCTCACAATAACCCTGAGAGGTAAGCACTATTATTATTCCCATTTTATGGGTAAGGAAACTGAGGCAGGCAGAGGTTAAGTGGCTGTCCCAGGATCACTTCTCAGCTAACAAATATCTGAAGCTAGAGTTGAGGTCTTTCTGACTTCAGGAGGTTGTTTAATAACTTTGTTGGTTAATTGATGAAAACATTCCTTATTTTTTTTAATATATTTTATTTGATCATTTCCAAGCATTATTCGTTAAAGACATAGATCATTTTCTTTTCCTCCCCCCCACCCCCCATAGCCGACGCGTAAGTCCACTGGGCATTAGATGTTTTCTTGATTTGAACCCATTGCTTTGTTGATAGTATTTGCATTAGAGTGTTCATTTAAAGTCTATCCTCTGTCATGTCCCCTCAACCTCTGTATTCAGGCAGTTGCTTTTTCTCGATGTTTCCACTCCCATAGTTTATCCTTTGCTTATGAATGGTGTTTTTTTTCTCCTGGATCCCTGAAATTTGTTCAGGGACATTACACCGCCCCTAATGGAGAAGTCCATTACGTTCGATTATACCACAGTGTATTAGTCTCTGTGTACAATGTTCTCCTGGTTCTGCTCCTTTCGCTCTGCATCACTTCCTGGAGGTTGTTCCAGTCTCCATGGAACTTCTCCACTTTATTATTCCTTTGAGCACAATAGTATTCCATCACCAACATATACCACAGTTTGTTCAGCCATTCCCCAATTGATG